>NC_056741.1:1392756281-1392763781 GCF_019279795.1 Protopterus annectens | reverse complement strand
TTGGAGATACATTTACCCCCTCCAGTGTTTTCAGGAAGGCCATGTGAGGTTCCTGAGTTTGAGAGGGTGGCCTGTAACATGCTACAAAGTGCAGAGCAGTCTTGCCTATGGTTAATTGCACCTGGATGGTCTCCGATGCATCGTGCGTTGCCACCAACCTTGAGGTGTGTGTGTCCTTTATGAATATTGACACCCCCTTTCTTGGTGTTGTCCGGATTTTGGGGCGGAGCATGATATGAGGTGAAACCTGATAGTGCTGGGGTGCCCTCAGGAGCCTTGAACCAGGTTTCTGTCACAGCACAGACATCGATGTTCTCCATACTGAGAAGGGACCCGAGTGCATGCATCTTGAGATTGAGACTTCTGGCATTGAGCAGCATTACCCTTAGTTTTTCCTTTTTGTGTTCTAGGGTGGTAGGTTTAGAATTTGAGCCTTGCCTAAAAAGGCACTATGGGGTGGCAAGAGCCTTTGCCAATATCCAGAAGCCAGGGTGACAGGTGCAAGCCGTCCCTTGCAAGCAGCGTGGCTTGTCCAGCATGTCATCCCAGGCAGACAGACATTGGATCCCCTTTGAATGACACCAAAATTTAAGCCAATTATTAAAGCTGATCATCTTATCACAGTATTGTGGCATCATTCTAGGTGAAGGTAGGATACTGCTCAAGGTCAGGGTCATACCTGCCTGGGCTACATAATCAGAGAGCTCCTCAATGTCTCTTTTCATGTAGTCCAAGGAGGTACGTCTCAGGTCGTTGACACCAGCATGGACAATGACTGAGTCGTACTTGTACCTGCTGTTGAGAGACCTGAGTGCTTGCGTTATGTGGCGGATTCTAGCGCCCGACAGGCAGCTTACTGTGACCTTCTCCTTACTCAGTCTGGTGAGCATGACATCAGTGTGCCTGACTATGGAGTCACCAATGACTAGTGTCTGGCCTTAAGGGCTGTGACTGACACTGACAGCGTGGTCTATGTGTTGGGTCCTGAGGTGGTAGTTGTTTGGGTGTCTGCTTTGGAGGCCTCTGCTGTTTTGGTAGATTTTTGGTCAGAGCCTCCGAGTATGTCTTTGTGTGATTATGTGTATGATTTGAAGTTGTGATGGTACTATGTGTGACTGGGTATGTAGTGTGTGTGGTTACCTTCTCCTCCTGTCTGGTCTTGCCAGTCCTATGTTGAGAGAGCTCAGCCTCCAGTTTGGCCGTGTAGTTGCATCTCTCGCATGTATTTGTGTTTTGTGGGAGAAGGAGAGGATTGTCTGTGTACATGAGGCAATTGTAACATTGCCTCAATATTCCCAGATTCACCAGTTGAGCAGGAGAGGACACTAGCAACTGATCCCTCAACATGCTAGAAGTAATAGATAAAAAAACTTACAAAAGACTCCGGGGGATGTGGGTTTTAGGCTGGTGGGGTACTATCTATAATAATAGTGCTTTATCAAGGTGCAAGTACTGTAGGAGCAAGTGCTAGGCTTTACAGATAGAGAATAGTCTACTTGGGAATCAAGTAGAGATGAAGTTTTTAGTTATAGGATACGCTGGTTAGATCGGCAGTACAGTTCGAGGAAGGTAGTTTTAAGGGAAATTTTGAAGAGTGGAATTTAGGTAGCCCGAATAGTTTAACCTTGTTTAACCGCTGCTGCTCTTGTGTGCAACAGTGGCAACTCCGCCCTAAATCGCACTAACGCGCGCTTTATAGCAGGGGGCTGGAAAAAAACAGGAAATGACCCAAAATGGCCAACGAATTACTAGTTGCTGTCTCTAACCACTCCTCTGAGGACAAACAAGCAGCTCAGTACTCCCCACTCCCACTGGTGAGTAAAGAAACTACCTCTGGCCACACAAGAAAATGGAGGAACACAGGAACCAAATACAAAGCCCAGGGATCAGCAAAATCTGATCACTGGAACAACTAGCTAGGAATGTTTAGGAAAGGTGAAGTATTTTTTTGGGGTTTTTTTGCAAACAGACAGAAAAAATACAGTAAATGCTTTGGTATCGACTAAATTGCTATCAAAGGCTGGTACACTTGAGTGTATTAGCCTGTTTGTTACTTTTAAGCAAAACTTTAGCCAACAAGTGCAATCAACAATTTAAGCACAGAAAAACAGGAAAATCAGGTAATAAAACAGTAATATAGGCACAAACAGTAGTCGAAAAGCTCAAAAGATTGAAAAATGCAAAATAAAATGTTTAAAAAATACTTATAATCAAGAAAGTTGCTTTTTCTGCTCTCTGCTGGCTTAGGAACTCTGCAGGGGACCACGAGGAGCTATGCCAAGTTCTCTAATATTATACACACACACACACACTACCACACAGATATATATATATATATATATATATATGTATGTATAGATATATATATATGTGTGTATAGATATATATATATGTGTGTATAGATATATATATATGTGTGTATAGATATATATATATGTGTGTGTATAGATATATATATATATATGTGTGTATAGATATATATATATATATATATATATATGTGTGTATAGATATATATATATATATATGTGTGTGTATAGATATATATATATATATATATATATATATATATATATATATATATATATATATATATATATATATATGTGTATAGATATATATATATATATATATGTGTGTGTATAGATATATATATATATATATATATGTGTGTATAGATATATATATATATATATATGTGTGTGTATAGATATATATATATGTGTGTGTATAGATATATATATGTGTGTGTATAGATATATATATGTGTGTGTATAGATATATATATATATATATATATATATATATATATATATATATATATGTGTGTATAGATATATATATATATATATGTGTGTATATATATATATATATATATATATATATATATATATATATATATATATATATATACACACACACACACACACACACATATACATATATATACACATATATACACACACATACACATATATATTTTTAGAAGTTATGTACTTACCATAACATTCCATCTGAGTAGGTGAATTCATTTGTCTGCAATCTGTGGGTATGGATCCGATATCGGATCCGAACCGGCATGGTTTATCCAGCTATGGATCTGAGCTCCTAGCTCCTCCCCTCACCCATAATGCCCTGCTCTCCCTACATGACCTCAGATTGAGTTTGCCCTGTATTAAATACTCTAATCAAAGGGTAACACATTCTATGCAGGAAACTGACAAGGCCAGGGGGATAGGAGGGTGGGATGGTTGCAGACAGATGAATTCACCTACTCAGATGAAACGTTATGGTAAGTACATAACTTCTAAATCTGAAATAGGAGATTCATTTGTCAGCAACCTGTGAGACAGAGTCCCCAGCTACCGGAATCTTGGGCGGCCGTCATGGAAGGATATTCCGGAGCACCGTGGAACCAAAGGATGCTCTACCTCTAGACGCGATATCCAGCTTGTAATGAGAAATAAAGGTATGAGATGAAGCCCAAGTGGCTGCTGAACAAATGTCATCCAGAGGAATCCTAGCCTTAAAGGCTGCTGAGGTATAAACAGACCGGGTTGAATGAGCATGGACTCAGTCCGGTACGGACCTCCCGGAAGCTTGGTAAGCTAATAGAATACACTGGGAAATCCTGCGGGACAATGAAACTTTGGAAATTGGTTTACCCAGATTGAATTTGGCAAAGGAAATGAACAATTGGTTGGATTGCCTGTGACCAGCTGTCCTGCTAAGATAGAAACGAAGCTGCCTGTGAACATCCAATGAACGCAGCTTGTACTCGCCTTTGTTCTGATATTTAGGAAAGAAAACGGGGAGGTTGATGGACTGATTAATGTTTGCTTCCGAAGCTACCTTAGGAAGAAAAGAGGGATTGATCCTGAGGTACACACGGTCCGGATGGAAGATCAAGTAAGGCGGCTTCATGGACAGGGCATGAAGTTCCGAAACTCTTTTGGCTGAAGTAATGGCCACTAAAAATGCATCTACTGTGGCCGCAGGCTCGAAGGGGGGAGCGGTCAAGGCCTGAAGAACCAAGGAAAGATCCCATGGTGGAACCGCCTGCTTGACAGGGGGTCCAAGTAGAAAGGTGCCTTTTAGGAAGATTTTACATAATTTGGCAGACATGAGAGGCAGAGAGTCATGACCAACATGATAATGCGAAATGGCAGCTAGCTGAACTTTGACCGTGGAACTACTGGCACCATCATTAAAAAGAGTGGTAAGGAAGTCTAGAACCAAGGTAAGAGGAACCGTGAAGGGATCTAGACCTTGCCGCTCCGTCCAAATGGAGAATCGCTTCCATTTACTGCGGTAAGTTTTTCTGGTAGAGGGTTTATGCGCCGCTACCAGAATGGCCTTAACGGGAGACGAAATACCGGGAGTCCTGATTAGGAGTGGAACTGGAGCAGCCAAGCAGTCAGCTTCAGGTTGTCCAGGTTCGGAGATGGTAGGTTCGATGGGTGTGATATCAGATCCGGAATGGGATCTAGAATCCAAGGGGGATTCACTGAGTGAGACCTTAGGCAAGGGAACCAGATCTGCCGAGGCCAGAATGGGGCTATGAGGATCATTCTGCACCCCAACCGAGAGGCTTTCTGAAGAACCTGGAGCATCAGAGGCAGAGGGGGGTATGCGTAAAGAAGACCGGGAGGCCAAGCATGCACCAGAGCGTCTCTCGGGGAATCCCTATTAGAGCGAAAAAACTGTCGCACTTGGTGTTTAAGGGAGAAGCAAAAAGATCGCAACAAGGAGTTCCCCACCGTGCGAAGATACGTTTCGCTACTTGAGCATTGAGAGACCACTCATACGGGGAGAGAATGGTGCGACTGAGCTTGTCCGCAAGGATGTTGGACCGACCCGGAATATGCGTTGCGATGAGAAAACGGTTGGTGGAGATCGCCCATTCCCACACTCTCATGGCTTCCCGACAAAGGGTAAGACCTGGTTCCCCCCTGTTTGTTGATGTACCAGACCACAGACATGTCTGACTGAACTCGCAATTGTTTCCAGGGGAAGAAAGGCTTGAAGTGCTTGCAACGCCAAGAGCACGGCCGTCATCTCCAGAACATTGATATGCAGGGAGGTCTGAGTCGTTCCACGTGCCTTGGACCGTCCGTCCCGCAAAATGCCCCCCCACCCGAGGAGAGATGAGTCTGTGGTCACTGTGGCAAGAGGGGGAGATGCACAAAAGGGGCGGCCTCCTTGGAGATCCTCAGAATGGAGCCACCACAAGAGAGACCGCTTGCAAGCCTTGCTGATTGCAATGGGGTGAGGGAGAGAAAGATAAGACCATTGTACTTGAAGCGTCCAGTGAAGTACCCGCATGTTCAAGCGGGCGAGTGGGAGAAGAGAAAATCGCTGCCGCCATGGACCCTAGTGCCCTCAGGACCAATTCCGCCGGAACTGAGCTGGAGTGGAGGATGGCCCGCACCTGGAGTCGTAGATTCCAAATTCTGTCGGTTGTGAGGAAGGCTCGTAACTTCCTCGTGTCTAACCTGGCACCTATGAATTTTATCAACTGAGTAGGGGCCAGGTTGGACTTTCCCACGTTTATCGTGATGCCTAGCCAGGGAGCTAGACGAAGAAAGGAGTCTCTTGCCAAGGATAGTAGATGCCTTGTTGGGGCGGTGAGAAGCCAGTCGTCCAGGTACGGAAAGACCTGCACCCCATGAAGCCTCAGGTGGGCCGGGACCACTGCTAATACTTTGGTGAACACCCTGGGGCTGTGGTGAGACCAAAGGGAAGGACCCTGAACTGGTAGTGACTGGCTCCCAGCCGGAAGCGAAGAAACCTCCTGGACCGTCTGTCCATTAGTATGTGGTAGTACACATCCTTGAGGTCTATAGAGCACATCCAGTGATTCTCTCCCAGAAGGGGGAGGATAGATTGTAAAGTGACCATCCGGAACTTCTCCTTGGGAACTGCCAGGTTTAATAGGGACAGGTCTAAAATGGGTCTTAGGTCCCCCGTCTTTTTTGGCACTAAAAAGAACCTGGAGTAGAACCCTGATCCGATCTGGTCTGGGGGGATGGGCTGGATGGCTCTTTTCCTCAGCAGATAGCCAATTTCTGCTGAAGCGGCCTCCCTCTGATCGGGTGGAACGTCGGGGAGGGATTTTGGTTTTGAGACGTGAATTAAAGGGATTTTGTATCCTCTGGATATAATACGGAGGACCCAGCGGTCTGATGTTATTGACTCCCATGCCACTAGGTGCTCCGAAAAACATCCCCAGACTGCCTCCAGAGTGGAGCAGTCGGGCAACCCCTCAGGGTTGCTGCGCGGGTCGCTCAGAGAAAGGTTCTCTGGACCAGAAATTCCTGGGAGCCCCTCTGCCCCTGGGGCGGCGTCCGCCCTGTCCTCCTCTGCCATGGAAGAACTGGTTGTCCGGAGCGATTTGGGATTGCTGCGACTTCCGGAACCACATCTTCTTCTGGCCCTTTTGGTTCCTAGAGTAGGACCTCTGGGGCACAGAGAAGTGGACTCCGACGGCAGACAGCGTCTTCCCGTCCTTCTCGCTCTGGACCAAGGTGTCACGAACAGTCTTGCCAAAAAGGGCAGAACCATCAAAGGGGGCGTTTCGCGAAAGACGCCTTGAAGGGCTCCATGAAATCGCAATGGCGGAGCCAGGCATGGCGTCTGGTGACTAGGCCTGCTCCTGCAGCTCTAGCGGCTCCCTCAGTAGCATGGGAAAGCAACCGCATAGAGGTATTTGACACGGACCGAAGAGTGGCCATACGGGTGGAGTGCAAAAGTTTGTCCTCCTCCGACATGGACTCTGGGGGGGATGCAGCGTATTCTTTGATAAGATCGCGCTGCATCCTAATCACATGTGCCAGATAGTTGAGCGCCCTCACTGAGAAAGTCGCTGAACTAAACATTCGCTTCCCCAAGCGGTCCATCATCCAAGACTCCTTGCTCGGAGGATGGACTGAGGGACTCTCCTGGGCGAGTTCCCTCTTAGTGGCTGCTGGCGTCAACATGGCATCTACCGGGGGTCCCTTACTCCAGTGGGCACGGTCAGCGGGGGGGCTAAGAATCCTGTCTGGCCTTTTGGGGATTGGATCCACGGTGTCCGCTTCCTTCCACGCCCTGGTGGTAATAAGGTCCACCAGGGGGTCGGCAGGAGGTGACACCCAAGAGGTAGACGGGCCCGTTTCAAATGCCTCCAAGAACACGGACTTGTCCGAGGAAAACTTTGGGGCAGACCACCCACCTCTTATACGAAGCATTTCCATGATGCCTCCAAAGGAGACATCCTCGGGGGGTGATCTTGGGGAGCCTTCCCCTTCCCCTTCCTCCAAGTCCGTGTCTTCAGTTAAAGACTCGGGGGAGTCTATGTGCCTCCTGTGACATGTGTGTTTGCGAGGTGCCTCCTCGGGGGGGGGGGGGGGGCTGTCCGAGGAGCCCTCGCAAGCAGTGTCTGGTTCCACAGGAACTGCTTAGGGCATTGAAACGGGCTGTCCCAGTGGCCGGGTGACGGAAGCCTGACCCCTAGGGGGG
>NC_056741.1:1392616451-1392755781 GCF_019279795.1 Protopterus annectens | reverse complement strand
AGTTGAAGTTATGGGAAAGAGTAGTGGAAGCTAGGTTAAGAAGGGAGGTTATGATTAGTGATCAGCAGTATGGTTTCATACCAGGAAAGAGCACTACAGATGCAACATTTGCTCTGAGAGTGTTGTTGGAGAAATACAGAGAAGGTCAGAATGAGTTGCATTGTGTCTTTGTGGACTTAGAGAAAGCATATGATAGGGTTACTAGAGAGGAGTTGTGGTATTGTATGAGGAAGTCAGGAGTGTCAGAGAAGTATGTAAGAGTGGTACAGGATATGTACGAGAGTAGTGTGACATTGATGAGGACTGCGGTGGGAGTGACAGATACGTTTAAGGTGGAGGTTGGATTACATCAAGGATCAGCTCTGAGCCTTTTCTTATTTGCTGTGGTGATGGACAGGTTCACAGATGGGATCAGACTTGAGGCCCTGTGGACTATGATGTTTGCAGATGACACTGTGATATGTAGTGAGAGTAGGGACCAGGTTGATGAGACCCTGGAGAGGTGGGGATATGCTTTAGAGAGGAGAGGAATGAAGGTCAGCAGGGCTAAAACAAAATATATGTGTGTAAATGTGAAGGAGGGTAGAGGAATGGTGAGGATGCACGTAGTAGAGTTGGTAAAGGGGGATGAGTTTAAGTACTTGGGATGAACAGTCCATAGTAATGATGAGTGTCGAAGAGAGGTGAAGAAGAGAGTACAGGCAGGGTAGAATGGGTGGGGAAGAGTGTCAGAAGTGATTTGTGACAGACGGGTACCAGTAAGAGTGAAATGGAAGGTCTACAAGAGGGTTGTGAGACCAGCTATGTTATATGGGTTGGAGACGGTGGCATTGACGAAAAGGCATAAGTCAGAGATGGATGTGGCAGAGTTAAAGATGTTAAGATTTGCACTGGGTGTGACTAGGATGGACAGGATTAGGAATCCGTATATTAGATGGTCAGCTCAGGTTGGACAGTTTGGAGACAAAGCAAGAGAGGCGAGATTGTGTTGGTTTGGACATGTGCTGAGGAGGGATACTGGGTATATTGGGAAAAGGATGCTAAGGATGGAGCTGCCAGGTAAGAGGAAAGAGGAAGGCCTAAGATGAGGTTTATGGATGTGTTGAGAGAGGACATGCAGGCGGTTGGTGTGAAAGAGCATGATGCAGAGGACAGGAAGAAATGGAAACAGATGATCCGCTGTGGCGTCCCCTAACGGGAACAGCCGAAAGAAGATGATGTGTGTGTGTGTGTGTGTATATATATATATATATATATATACATATATATGTATACATATATATATATATATACATATATATGTATATATATATATATATATATATATGTATATAGTGTGTGTGTGTGTGTATAGATATATATATATATATATATATATATATATATATATATATATATATATATATGTGTGTGTGTGTGTGTGTGTATATATATATATATATATATAGATATATGTGTGTGTGTGTTTGCATATATATATATATATATATATATATATATATGTGTGTGTGTATATATTTATATATGTGTGTGTATATATATATATATATATATATTTATATATTTATATATATATATATATATATTTATATTTATATATATTTTTATATTTATATATATATATATTTATATATTTATATATATTTATATATATATATGCACACACACACACACACGCACACATACATGTTTTTCACTGGATTGCCACACCAATTAGAAACTCATGTCTTCAGTAATAACCATTTTCATCACTACAGTGCTATTGAAGAAACAGACGTCTAGAAGAGGGACTTGAACAGCTTCGCATTTTTTGAAGTTGGTGAAGTGCTAACTTAAACTACTGCCCAAGTGCCATTCCTACCTCTGTACCACTGTGGGACTTTTGCAGTTAAGTTATCTGAGCAATTGGGACTGGATTCTTTTTTTTAAGAAGATTTTAGCCAGGAGGCTTCAGGATATCGAATCCCCTCCTTAGCCCCACTACAAAGTTAGCCATTTTTTTGCATTAAGTGTTACAAAAACTTTTCAACTTTGCAAACACATTCCAGGCATTTGATTTATTTTTTTAATTTTCATTCATTGTTTGCTAATAATTTAGAGGACTGATCCCACTGGACTCATTTCAATGCTCTGCTTGAAAGGTTAGTAAAAGTTTGCCGAATGTATAGATTTAAAACGGCCACTTTGAAAAGTGTGAGATGGGTAACTAACGCACAGAACTTCAGATAACTTGCACAGAAAGCAATAAACAAAGTAAGTTCTTAACACTCATAGTAGGTCAAGTAAATGAGAGAAATGATGCAGCTTTGAATGGAATAACTACCATTGTAACAATACTAAAGGCTGGCAATCTTGAAACTAGCAAACTTGCATTTTTAAAATGCAAATGGTGTTTAAATTGATGTTAAAATATAATTTGGAACAATGGAAATGGATGGTGAAACTATGGAGTGGAATAAGCAGAAACTTGAAAATAGGGATTTTCAAAAGGTTTAGGATATAGACTGGCAGAAGTGGGAAGGTTACTCTTTGAGATGAGCTGAAAATTTGGTTTTAAACTCAGAAATAGTTTTACGTGTTCCTAATGTAAGTGGAAAGGCTGTCCTCCATTTGTAGACCTAAAGTACAGATTGCATGGCTTGTGAAGGCTGAGGAAGTTGGTGACCTAAGTATAGCAACTTTGTTTGCATAGAAAAAAAAAGATGAAGGTCTGAGGGCACAGAGTTAATGAAAAGGCCGAAAAGTAATGATTTAATCGTGGAGCCTTGTGTAAAACTTTTGCAAACTGGACTTCATATGGAGAGGATGGAACCAAGTTTCACACTGAAATATCTATTGGACAGCAAGCTTTTGAACCCGGATAAAGTGTTGGGGCCAAAGCTTTTTTGAATTCTATGGACAGAGCCCCTATTATTAAGCCATTGTCCATCGATTTAAGAATGAAGTTATTGAGAAGCAAGAAGTGAACATTTTCGTGGCATGTAGAACGTACTGGGGAAGGAGATGCTTTTTGGATGAGAAAGACAAAGGATTCTTTGCAAACAAATGGAAGGATGCCTTAATGCAGGGACACATTAGTTGACGGTGTAGGAAATGTAGTGTTTACAACATTTTAGGAACTGAGCTAGAAATTCTTACTGACAAGATTACCATGATTAGACAATGTGTGAAGGAGCTTTTGTTTTTATTTTAAGGGAACCTTTTTTAGATGAAGTGTGAGGGAGAAATAGGTCGCTCGGAAAAGTGGATGAATGTAACTGAGGTGTGGCATTCACGGAAATGTTGCACCTTAACTTATATTTGAAATCTTTGGGGCTAAAGCATGGGATGAAGTGGGACTTTTTAGGTTTATCTAGAATTATGTTATGTTCAGTGTAGAATTATTTGGAACTAGATAGGTGGAAGGATTGTTTATTTTGTCAGAAGGCACTTGTTAGTCTTCTAATGATTTTCATGGCCTTGTTTGTGAGGCTGGGATATTTCTCTTTTGAGACACTGTCATTTTATTTTTGCATGTTATATCTGTCTAAGTTAGTGAAGTAGAGAACGGGGTCATCCAGGGTTATGTCTTGTACATCTTTCCGCCTAAACACTGGATGCAAGTATTTGTTTTGTAGGCCAAATAAAATACTGGTGAAGATGATGTAGGCTGTGTTGGAGTTTGGGTTACAAGGAAAGAGGGCCAGTCGGTGCTGGGCAGATAATATTTTAGGCTGTGTATTTGCTGTAGGTTTCTGTTTCTTTGGTATGCAGAATATAAGGTCCCTCAAATGTTTTAGAAGACAAATTGAAATTTACTGCACAATTATCACTTAGTTTAGGTGGGAGAACTTGGATTGCACGTATTTTGAAGGGTTTATTAGTGTTGGTGAGGTGCAAGAAGGAATGTTTATTGAACAGGAACTTTGGACTTTTTAGTTTATGGTTGAGAAGAAAGTGAACTCCTATATAGTAGACATCTGAGGAGGTCATATTTATCAGGACCAGGGAAACTGATGTTAAAGTTCTTCAGAAGGATCATGCTCCATTTGCCAATAATATGAGAGATGAGATTTTGTAGAAGGTTATTGAAGCTGGAGATGGAGGATGGAGGGGTGAAATGCACAAGAATCATTCTAAATTTATTAGATGTGTGGACCAGCAGATTAATAGCAAACCATTTCAGTGACTGTTTGTCAGTTTTTCTAGCAGTATATTTTAGAGTATAAGATCTTTGGGATTTAGAAGGTAGATGTTCTGTATTCCTTTTTTAGGATGGTCTTCGTTAACGGTGGTGAAGTTTGTGAAGTAGACGTTTGGTCTATGGAAGGTTTGTTTGAGCCAGAATTTACAAATTCCATTAATATCAAAGCTGTTTTGGAGCATTTAGACATAAATGCTGTTTGGTTTGTTTTTACTTCTGCCTACATTTAGGAGGCAAAACCTAAGCCTGAATATGTGGGTCAGTGGGATTGTTGGAGAGCATGTTATGTGATCAAATGTAATTTCAGCGAAAGCAAAAAGAGCAAGTGCTGTTAACCGAAATTGCGTCTAATGACAGTGGAGTTTGCTTCTTTCACCACTGTCGTTTGACCACAGAGTTAGTATATGTAAGTACAGAGTGTTGGGGATGTCCCCCTACATGGCATTTGTATGGGGGATTTCCCCCTGCAAAAAAATTGTTTAGTTGATTATCGGAGGTGGTTTTGGTGAATGGTTTTCATTTTTCTTCCATTGGTTGAAGTTGCCTTTTTTGAGTTGATATGAATTCAATTTATTGATGGGGAGGCATGCTAAAGCAAGAATAAATATTGTAGTAGTTATGAACTAAAATTGCTAGATAAGCTATGGATAACCACAAACCATTAATTTTGTAAAGAACCCCTGAAATAATGCCCAACACTGCATAAAGCTTATCTCAAAGGGCATCACCATCTCCAACATTTGATATGGCTAGCATTCTTGTTGATAAGTGCATTTCCACCTTCTTCCCTCTGTCGCCTCCAAACTTCTTAATGCAAAATATTCACTCCATAACCCATCAGTAACCACCTCTGAACAGATATTAAAAGCACTCTCCAAGACCAAAAACTCCAGCTCTTTGGGCCGAGATTACATAATAGGTTATTCCATGAATAGTTTAAAACGCCCCCTATCACACATCCCCAGTAAACTATTCACACACAGCTTCTCCACTGAATATCTAACAGAAGCTTGAAGAACAGCTGTAATAAATGCATTTCACAAGGGGTGTGCCACCATAGTCCTGGGCAGCTATAGTTGTATGTAGGTGATGGAGTGCATCATCATGGATGGCATTAGCAGGGAAATAGGTAGCAAACAGTCTATATAAACCCCAACCAATTTGGCTTTCTTAAATCTTAGATCATGCTTATTAAACCTAGCTAGGTTTTTTGAATGAGTCACAGAAACAGTCGTAGATAAGAGTAAATCTGTGCACATCGCTTCCGTCAGTTTTGCTGAGGCTTTTGACATTACTGTGCTATGGAAGTTATTTAAGGAATAATGCATTTGTATATATTAGTTGTGAAAAAGCCCTGAAAATTTTGTGAAGGATGAAAGTGCTTAACTGTTTTGTTTTGGTCATAGGTAGGTACTAGGCTATCGGCTCAAGGGCCTATGTAAGCCTAGCCAACAAGGTTCCCAGGCTTACGCCACCCAAGAAAGTTATTTTCCTGTGCCACTGTCGAGCAGAGACACAGAAGTGATCCCTGGGGAGTATTTCCTATTTCCCATCCACTCAAGATTTTTCTTGAAGAGTGCTAATGAAGAACTTTGCTTGACATAGATGGGTAGTCTGTTCCAGAGTATGGGAAGTCTCTGGGACAGGAATCTACCCTCCAGCATGTCCTGTTTATTGTGGTGACAAGGTTTAGGTCCCCAGAGCGTGTAGCTAGGAGGGATTGGGATTTCTTTAGGTGTAGCATGTGCAACAGCTCTGGGTTTGACATAGCTTTATATGTTAGGCAGAGATCACCTCGAAGTAGGCGATATGCTACGGAGTAAAGCTGGAGTTTTTTGAGGCAGTCTGTGTAGGGCATTTGTTTGAGGCCAGTAATCCTCTTTGTGAGGTATTTGTGTGGCCTTTCCAGCTGCTGCAGCTGTCTTGTGAGGTACATTCCAAAAGGGGCGTTGTACTCTATAATGGGTCTAATAAGTGTCAAGTAGAGGGGAACAATGACCTCTTTTTTTCCTGGATGAGAACCCTTTTATGATGAGGTGTGCCACGTAGAAGGACTTCCTGACTACTGTGGCGATGTGACTATCAAAGAAGAGACTACTGTCCACCTGGGTCCCAAGGTCTCTTATCACACATTCGGTGTTAAGTAGATTGCTGCCTATGTGGTAGTTCATGGGTACAGAGATTTTACCAAAGGGGATGACACTACACTTTTTGGCATTGAGCTTGAGGCCATGGCTCTGACACCAGGCATCTGTCTCAGCGAGGCCCTTCTGTAGGATGTCCACATCATTTGGGGACTTGACTATGGCTCCTAGTTTGCAGTCATCTGCGAACTTTGTTAGCCAGAGGCCTTCTGTATTAGCCTGTACTTCAGAGAAGTATATACCAAACAGGAGAGGTCCCAGGACGGAACCCTGTGGTACTCCACTTGTCACTGCTTTGAGGTCAAATTTGGAGTTTGCAACTTTTACAGTGTGGGTTCTGTCAGTGAGCCAGTTGGCAACCCATCTTGTGACATAGGGATTTATACCTAGTTTAGTGAGTTTAGCTATAATTCCAGAATGGGGGATGGTGTTGAAAGCCTTGGCGAGGTCAAGATAGGCTGTATGAACCACCTTACCCTCATCTACGGCTTTGGTGACTGCCTCAAAGAAGTCAATCAGGTTCAGGAGGCATGATCTGCCTTTCACCAACCCGAACTCAGTGGGATCAAGAGTTTGGAGGCTACCAATGTTTTTGTTTGAGTTCCATGATGATACGTTCCATGGCCTTGCAGACCAGGCTCATTAGGCTAATAGGTCGATAGTTCCCGGGATCAGTGGTGGCTCCCCCTTTGTGGAGTGGGATAACTGCTGCTGTGCGCCATTCAGTAGACTTTAAATAAATTGTGTAAAAAGCTATTATTTCCTTTTGTGGACTCGTTTGTTTGCATTTTTTTCTGGTTATTAGTGCTTCTGACACTATTCCCCACTCTTGTGTCACCAACAAAATGGTCAGATTCATTATAAATTCCTATGAAGCCAATGAGATTGCCAACTATCTCACTAAGAGACCATTCTAATAGAGTTAATGGCACACTGTCTTCCTAGAGACTTGTTAGAAGTGCTGTACCCCAGAGCTCTGTTTTGCAATAACTTCTGTTTGGCATCTACTTCTCTGTCTTAAATCTGACATTAAAGTCCTCTGGTTGATCATATGTTTTTGCATGACTGCTAGCTTGGAACCATCATTAAGTCCCATGAAAACAATTAGATACTCCAGGAGGGCCTAATGTGGACAAACTCGTGGTGTCAGGATAGCAGTCTAACGCTGAGCACCAAAACAATGTAGCTTCGTACAGCTTGGGAAATAGGAACTGTTACACATCCTCTACATAGTCTTGAAACTAAACCTATGAGCCCTAATGAAAACTGAACTCTCCTTTGAGCACTAATTATCCACTATTGTTAGGAAAGCCATCTGTTTCAACAAACTGGTCAAATGAGGTCACCAACCCCCTTCTGCTCATCTCTCATCTGGACCATACTGACATATAGTACATCCTTCAGTACGTACCTGTCTAAACCTAGCTTTAAAAAAAAAAAAAAAAAAAAAACATAAGTTCCTCTCTAAAATAATTCTTGGATATGCTTTGTCTCCTACAGATTTATGTGGGTTGATCAACATCTGCCTATAAAACTGTAAATAACCCAGATCTGCGTGATTAATTCCAAATCCAGAAAACTGTCAGTAACACAAATGCAAGAAAAGAAAATGAATGTATTTTGCTTACTAGATACTAGTTGTAGCAAAGAAGAAAAAGGAAAAGAATGCAGGCAATACGTGGGGACAAAATTGTTTAATTGGTAAAAACTCAGACATGTTCTAAAATAGGAATTCTTATAAAAATGAAAAAAAAAGAATTCTAGATGTAATAATAGTAGTACTAGGAAGGCTGGTGATATGTGATACTAGAATGAGCAAACATATGTAAGATTAATAGTGATTTATGTGCATACTAATATGATGGAGAGATAAAAGTTGTGTGAAGAAGTTAAAAAAAATAGTAAATAAGTAAGTAGTGATGACAGAAGATCTTAACTGTAACCAGAAGAAAGAAAAAAAAAGGAAAAATAACACAGGATATTAAGATGTTAAGGCAATTGATACAATGTGAAAATGTAAAAGTAAATCCAATAATACAAAGCCCACTGACAGAGGTTTATTTAATAAAACAAATTAAACCGAGTTAAAACCATGAAATATCAAATGGGTGAAACATAAAATATTGAAATGGGATAAGCACTTTTGGTCTTAAAACCTTCTTCATATCCCATGTTACCAGAAAAGAGAAGACTGGCTGAGCAGTCTATGGTGCTGCTTTCAGGTCACTATCTGCCATTCATTCAGTTAAATAGCATAATCAGCCATTCTAGGATCACTTAGGGATCCTCCGCCCCTTCAATACAGGCTTAAGAGGAACCAAGCCATTCAGTTCTGGCAGTTTATCTGCCTGCGGATTTGCAATCCATTTAGTTTAGACTATTTCAGTTCTGTTATGTGTTTCTCCTCCCCTGATAGTCTCACAAACCACTTCCAAAATTAAAAATGAAAAACTATGCCCATCATTCTTCTGGATATGTTGAAACAAAGCATTAGATTCATTCTTATTCTGAATATCACTTAGGTGATGAAGAATCCTCTTCTTAAAACCTCTGTGTCTTCCTAACATAAAATCCCAAACAGCAAATAGAAATCGCCACAAAAACAACATTCCTGACATTACAATCAGCGTATGTCTTCAGTTTGTAGACCCTGGATGTAATTGGATGCCTAAAACTATTACTGTTGTTTTAATGAAGGGACATAGACTGCATTTTATGCAGGGAAATGTCACCTCCTTAAGGCAGATATCTTTGCAATCCATCACATTCTTGTAGCACAAGAGTCTTTTTAAATTCTGCTTATTCTTGAAAGTGAATCTTGGGGGTCTCACCTAAGATGCTCCTTAGGTTCTCATCAATGGTTAAGAGTTTCCAATTCCTTCTTATTATCTCACATACTCACAGCATATCACTACTGAAAGTGAGTGGACATCTTAAAGGTCCATACTGCTTCCCATTCCTATTCAGTGGTGTCTGTATTGCCACGTTATCTCTGGCTCTTGAGAAGTATGGTTTTCTTTTTGTTGCCCTCAGACTCCTAGTTGCTAAATAACCCTGTGAAACCTCTTTCCCCACTATAACCATAAGCTCGAATGTGATTCAAAAGTTGGGTGTCTTCATCCTTCCCCACCTTGTCATCAGTGCAGAGCCTGGAAGCTCTTAACTGTTGTCCCTTAACCACATGTGGCTATGTATGTTGGGGGTGCATACCTGTTCTATGCAAAATATTATTTCTCCAATAATCCTTTCTATGAATTCCAGTACTAAGGTCCCTGTCAGCACTGAGCATTAAAGTAACAATAGCTACTCTAATATAGTGATGGCTGAATGGGAAATAAATCCCTGGAAGGAAACATAATTTATTATGGCAAGTTTGTGGATGATATTTTCTTCCTTTGGACTGGTGATGAGAATGAATTGAATGATTTTGTGTCATATCTGAACAATACAACATCATTTTTGGAGTTTGAAGGGTGTTGGTCAAATGAGGAAATAGACTTTTTGGATGTTACTTTAATGCTCAATGCTGAGGGGACCTTAATACTAGAATTAATGGAAGGAATTGTTGGATAAACAATATTTTGCATAGAACAAGTATGCAACTCCAATGTATATATCCACATGTGGTTAAGGGGCAACTGTTAAGAACTTCCAGGTTCTGCACTGATGATAAGGTGGAGAAGGATAAAGCCAGCCAATTTTTGAATCACCTTTGAGCTCATGGTTATAATGAGAAAGAGGTTTGACAGGGTTATGTAGCAACTAGGAGTGTGAGGACGACAAAAGGAAAACCATACTTCTCAAGAAGCAGAGATGATGTGGCAATACAGATGCCACAGAATAGGAATGCGAAGCAGTATGGACCTCTAAGATGTCCACTCACTTTCCAGTAGTGATATGTTGCAAGTATGTGAGGTGATAAGAAGGAATGGGAAACTATTAGTCATTGATGAGAACCTAAGGAGCATCATAGGTGAGACCCCCAAGATTCACTTTCAAGAATAAGCAAAATTTAAAAAGACTCTTGTGTTACAAGAATGTGAAGGATTCCAAAGGTATCCCCCTAAAGAGGGAACATTTCCCTGCACAAAATGCAGAGCTTGTCTCTTCATTAACAAAAGTATTAGTTTTAGGCATCCAATTACATCCAGAGTCTACAAATTGAAGACATATGCTGACTGTAATGTCAGGACTATTGTTTATGTGGCGATTTGTAATTGCTGTTCAGTCTTTTATGTGGGGAAGACGAACAGATGTTTTAAGAAGAGGATTCTTCATCACCTAAGTGATATTCAGAATAAGAATGAATCTAATGCCTTGTTTCAACATATCCAGAAGAATGATGGGCATAGTTTTTCATTTTTAATCTTGGAAGTGGTTTGTGAGACTATCAGGGGAGGAGATACACGTAACAGAACTGAAATAATCTAAACTAAATGGGTTGCAAATCTGCAGCTGGATAAACTGCCAGGACTGAATGGCTTGGTTCCTCTTAAGCCCATATTGAAGGGGTGTAGGCTCCCTAAATGATCCTAGATTAGCTGATTGTGCTATTTAACTGAATAAATGAGGTTGGTAACATTGGATCTGAAGAAGGCTTTAAGACTGAAAGTGCTTATCCCATTTCAAAATTTTATGTTTCACCTATTTGATATTTCATGGTTTTAACTTGTTTTAATTTGTTTTATTAAATAAACCTCTGTCGGTGGTGTAGCAGCTCTTTGTATTATTGGATTTAGTTCTTTTTTTGATATAACTACCTTCTGCTATCAGGGGCCATCTCTTTACATAGTCCTTGAAATTTAAAAGTAGGAAGGAATGGAGAATGTCTATATAAAAGGGAAGTTTTAAGACATTGTTTATATAGTTTACTCTAAAGACATCAAAGAAATAATGGGAAATACAGTTGACAAGAGTTTTCAGATCACAGAGTAGTATAGGCTTGAATAGGAAAAGGCTGCAAAATAAAACAAAAAGGTAAAAGGATAATGCAGATAACTGTAGAATTTAAAAAGGAGGATGAAATGATGAAAGAGAAAGAAATGTAATGGAAAGATTATATGACAAAGACCAATCTATAGAAATTGGACATGGTGAATGGGTAACGTTTAAAGAGAATATAAAAAAATATGTTTAGAAATGGAAGAAAAAATATTAGGAAATATAAAGAATATTTATGGAATTCTAAGAAAAATAGACAAGGATGTAAAAAATAAGTGAAATAGAAGAACAGATGTATAAAAAGAAAAGAGAATAAAGATGATGTTACATAGGCATTTTTTTCTTAATAGAAAGAACAGAAGAAGAGGTTTCCTTTATTTAGGAAAACATGAGAAAAAGAAGGATGGATGTTACCTTAGATGGCAAAGGAGACATAAAATAGAAACAAGAAGATCTTATGGATGTTATAGAAAATATTGTAGAAAAAATACATGTCAAAGAGGAAATGGATGGACAAGAAGAATAGAAAGTGAAAAACATCTGAAAAAGTAAATAGAAAATGATATAACAATAGAAGAAACAGTGAAGGTGGTAAAGGTAAGAATGAATCAACAGGACTGGCTGTACAAGTTAAGAGTGTAGTAAAGAAATGAGTAAACATGAAAGAATTTTTTTTTGTTTAATATTAAATGAATGGATAAAGAAAGGTATTATGGAAGTAGCTGTGGTGGGATGATAAAGTTTATATGGAAAAATGGATGAAAGAAAAGATATAAAAATTGAAGGTGAACAACACCGGGGAATACCAACTATAAAATATTTATGAAAATACTACAAAAAAGATGGAGAAAGATCCCTTCTACTACTTCATCCAATACTATGACATAAAAGGAAGAGAGGTAAAAGAAATGTCAATTAAAGTGAAAGAAATAGTAGAGATGTTACTGAAAGAAAACAAAAAAGTAAGACTGATAGCATGTGAGGTACCTAAAGCCTTTGATAAAGTCAGCCATGAAGCAATGTAGCAGATATTATAAGCATATGGCATAGGAGAAAAAATACTAACGTAATAAAGAAATGTTATGAAATTTCTTGGGCACGTTATAATAAATGAAAAAATGGGGGAAAGGTATTAAATATACTTGGCTGGATTTACCTTTGTTAATAACTGAGCTTTCTTGTTTTTTCCAGTGATCTAAACAAGCTTAATAAATCTTTGCTAATTGCTCCATGGAAAGTAAGGGTCCTTATTACCTATATTATAAAGAAAGTGATTATGACAAAAATCAGCAGTCTAATAATACTGCTGCAGAAAACTAAGTTGAGGAAATCTATGCTTTCAGACATGCTGAAATTGTGGAGGGGGCTGGTTGCTTTCACAGCTACATCTACAGCCAACAAGGGTACGCATCTGTCTTCAGATACTTAGTGAAGAAACCAACAAATCAAGTGCATGCTGCATTAAAAAGTTACTACAACTATTTTTTCAGGATGGCAGACAGCCTGTGAACACTCTCTTCCTACAGATCCACAACCCTCTATTGGAATCTTTGTAATCAGGAAGCATCAGCCTGCAATTTCCTCAAAACGGGGTTCATAAGATAAGCATCTAACCATCTGGATGTATCATTATTCAAATTAATCAAATCTTACTCAAGAAGAACTAACTTTATATTACCCTGGATACTTCTATAGCAAAAGCACATAGCTTTTTGAGGCCTAATCTTACTCGTGAGTAAAGCTGCATATAGTTGTTGTTGTTTGTCGTTCGGCTTTTTCCCGGTAAGGGGTCGCCACAGCAGAACTCCAGTCCGCTAATGATTGGCAGTAGATTTTTACGAAACGCCGAGGTGCCAGCTTGACGCCCAACCTTCAACGAAGGAACGCCCATTTACGCACACATGTCTTTCGAATGCTACCCAACCACGGGGAGGACATGCAGACTCCACACAGAAGGCGCTCCCAAGCCAAGCCGAGAAACGAACAGGAGAACCTCTTGCTGTGAGGTAACAATGCTTCCGCCGTACCACCGCGGAAACCAGTGAAGCTGCATGTAGTAAATAAAAATCGTGCTGAAATCAAAGCATGCCTAATGACTCAGATCAAATGGAGCTACAAACAACAAAAACTAAGTTTTCACAAATCGCTTCACCTGAAAAAGAAGCTTTATCGAAATGGCAGCAAAAACTAAAACACCAAAATGTAAGTGAACCTACCTCTAAAGCAAAAGCAGAAGGGGTATATACCATGGATGATCTGAAATCTGCTCTAATGCCAATACAGTCTGCCGTTCAAAACTTTTCTGACCAACTCTCAAATTTTGGATCTACGTTGGAACAAATTGTCTCACATTTAGATCATACTGAAGCCAAATTAAATGAAAATTGAGGAGCTCCAAAAACAACTAAAAAAAGAAAGATGTAGTTTTAGAAGACATGCAGCAAAAACATACAGATCTCAAGGCTCGAAGCAGGAGAAATAACATACTTTTATGAGGAATCCCTGAAACAAATGATCATGCACAACTTTGAGATGCATTAAAAGAAATGTTTAGTGCCCTACTGGATAATCAATCCACCGTCAAAGAATGCATAGAGCCCTATAGATCACAGAACCTAACTAATCCTCGGCAGGTTTATGCTAAAGTACTAAACTACCAACATGTTCAAGAAATCTTACATGCCGCAAAACAAAAAGGTACTTTAAGCTAGAATGGTCACAAAATCACATTTGCTCAGGACTTCCCAATGCAAATAAAGCAAGCTAGACAACTGCTGGCACCCTTCTGTGCCTTACTTCTTACCTAAAAAGTCAAATTCCAAATGAAATATCCTAGTACTCAAACCTTTTCAAAAATGACCAGAAATTCTTAGTTAAGAACCCATCGGAAGCCAAAACTGCATTTCTCAAAGCCTTTGGGAACTCTCAAAACTTCAAAAGAAAGAAAACTGTGCATGGAAACCAAAAAATTAAAATATACCTCACCTAATAGCAAATTGTCGTAATTCCTCACTTATTCCGTGGATTGCATCATGGAAAACTGGATGGGAAACGGAATGGATAACTGGATGGGAAACAGAAAATATATCCCTGGCATTCCACCCATGTCCCTGCTGGACAGGGGGACTAGGCTTATAAGGGCCTCAGGGCCAATAGCCTAGTAACCTCCTGTGATCCCTAAACTTTAAAAGAAAACTGTGCATTGAAACTAAAAAGTTAAAATATACCTCACCTAATAGCAGATTGTCGTAATTTCTCACTTATTCTGTGTATTGCAGCATAAAGACACCCTAAACAGCTCTTTTCCAGAGCTGTTCCCTTCCTCCTTTACAGATTTCACCGTTTTGGGTCTAATCCACTTGGTAGGGGCTGAAAACGGCAGGCTGCAAGCTCCGTTGCAACATTCCAAGCTGCGGATCGTAACAGAGAAATCGGTCAGACTGGAAATGCACAGTGCTGTCTTTTTGGTCCTGTCTGCTGCATTTGACTGTAATCTCTCTTCAACTGTAACAACTACCATGGATTCACTTCCTTTCTCTGTTTACTCGGCAAAATGGACTTATGGGTTGTTAAAACGACAATTTACCTTTAGTGCTGAGAGAAAAGAAGAATGAAGAACGTAAAAATCGGAGACTTTTACAAATTTAAATACAATTACAGGCAAGTGTGTGTTTTCAATGAGCTGGTCTATTGGGGACTGTGTTATAGACTTAACTAGCAGTGAATCAGAAATGATCCTCATAGTACTATCTGCTAAAGAAATTGAATATAGTGTTATGTGTATTTTGCCAAATGATTTTGCTTTAATTTAACTGTTTAATATATACTTGGTGATCTAATGCTTGTTATATTGTTTCTTTTAGTAATTTGCTGTCCGGGCTGCGCAGGTCAATATAGGAAGATGAGAAAAGTAAAAGTAGTCTGTTGTTTTCTCCCTACAGCAGTCTCGAAGTGCTCCACACTTAATCCTGTCTGCCTAATCTGTATTGTAGCATGTAACAAGACATGTTGGTTAGTTATTTTTTCTTCTTGCTATGTATATATAAAAAAAATATATATATTTATTTTTTAAGTTACTGTATAATTAGCGAGAGCATGGGAACATCTCTGGGTCACCTCCTAGTCAAAGAAATAACTTACTCTCATAGGGGAAGTACATAAAAATTATTTTCAGTTACTTGTCCTTTATAAACAAATGGTCTTTGTGATATTTATGTTTGCTAGTTAAAATGTGACTTGGCGTTATCACAAGAGCATCTTGTTTTAGCTTTCCTCACACATGGCAATTATTTTATTCATTTATTACTTATTTATTTCAGTTTGATGACTGGGAAAGTCCACTGGGCCAAGAAGAGCCCGTTTTCAGTGGAGGCCCAGGGAGAAAAGTTCCAAAGATAGAAACTGTACAGAAGTTAAAATAGAAACTGTACAGAAGTTAAAATTTCCAAGGTAAACAAATAATAGAGAAATGTACAGTACGTTAGATATAGAACTTAGTCAATTGCATATATAGTCATTGTGCATATAGCCACTGTACATAGTTACTGAGAAATATACAGTAAGATGCATGTAAGCCATACAGTTATTGTACATTGAAATAAAAGGTAAAAAGGTACTTAATTTCCTTGAGTCCGATTAGAATTGTTTGAACCCAGTTATGGACGTATAAACTTTTTCCTTATGAAGATTAAGCATTTGGAATATGTAAAATGGAGTGTAGCAGTAGAGTGTGTTGCTCGTGTGGTACTTCATGTCTTGAGCTTATTTGTGCATGTATATATTGTTGCTGTTTTCATTAGAAATGTTAGGTCTTTTTAATTACTGTTTTATTCATTCCAGTTTAAAAAGTATTAAGTTAGTCAACTCTGTAATTTTCTTGTCTAATTTTCTCTCAATCGTAGTAGTAATGTGGTTGGGCACTGCAGTAGTTCTGAGAGATTTTAATGTTACAGTAAATATGAAACTCTGAACTTCAGTACTTATACCTTTTACAGTGTCTTGATGAGGGGACTTCCAGGATTCGCTTTCATTATAATGTGGACTACAATTAAAAGTAGAGGATGTGAGTGATAAACTCATGGAATATAAAGGGTCTGTAGGATAAGAAGAAAAAGCAACTACTTATACATCCGCTCTATCAAACACAAGCAAATGTTATTCTTTTACAAGAAACGCACTTACTTAATCAGGATTGGAATGGGAATAGAGAAAAAACTTGGATAACCTCAATTATAGCCTTGGGTACTAAGACTAGTTAAAAAGGAGTAGCTATATTTATTAAAAATACATTTAATGAGACTATTCTTGATTTTGGATCTGAAAATTTTGGAAGGTGGTGTTATTTTTGTTGTACAAACTCTATATCCTGTAGACCAGTACTATTCCTAAATGTATATGGTCCTTGTACAAATCAACACAAATTTATTATACAAACATATAACTTACTACTAAATTTCCCAAACCAGGATTATGTAATAAGGGGGGATTGGAACACAGTCACTGACCCCTTAAAAGATAGATCAAGCAGAAGTAAATCACACAACGCACAGGCGATGCGAGCCTTGGAGGATCTAATGCTAGACTTTAATTTATTGAAGCCCTTTTACTCAATGGGTCAATCTAGCACCAACGATAAATACACATTATACTCCCCATGCTATAAATCATGGTCCAGGATCGATTTTTTTCTTGCTTTCAGACTCCCTGCTAAATGAAGAGACCATATACACAGTCAGCCCTAGATTCTTCCTGGACCATTCCAAGATAACTCTAAAAACTATCCCTCTGAAGAAACCCCAAAGGTTAGTAACTTCCAGACCTGGTCTTTGAATCTAAATCTCCTCGATAAAGAGGAAGTTGTGGAAGTAATTAATAAGGAACTAGATGAACTGTTAAGGAGTCTTTCAACCTCAGACATCACACTAGCGTAAAGCCAAAATCAGGAGTCTGTTGATGCAGAAAGCCTCATAATATAAAAAAAAAACAAAAAGAAAACAGTATAATACACAAAATCCAAGAAATTGAAAAATCACTTCAATTGAACTTCACACCAGAGTTAGAAAGCCAACAATTAACCAAACAAAAAGGGTTATATCTACTCCACTAACAAAACCTCTCTTTCATGGAAATGAAGTTCCTCGCTAACTATTCAGAATGGGCACAACAACCCTCAAAATTACTAGGTAAACTTGTACACATTTGCCAAAAACCCACCAGTAATTACGTAAATTACTTACAATAACGAAATGTTTGCTACCAACAAAGGAATAATACTTGTTTTTGAAAAGATACACAAGGAACTATATGGACCCCAGGATTCACTGTCCTCAGAGAACTATAATACTTTGAAAATATAAAATTTCCAAAGATAAAAAAAAACATCAAGTTGAGCTCCTGAAAGGCCTCTTTGTATCAGAAGAAATTGCTGATACAATTAAAAGCCCACATAAAAATAAAGCCCTAGGTCCCGATGTCTTTACTTCAAACTTTTACAAGGCATCTGCTCCTAAACTGATCCCTATCCTTCACAATGTATTCAATCACATTAGTATGTTTGGTTTCAAAGACTTGTACCCAAACAATTCCAAGACTATCTTTATCCATAAACTCAACACTGACAAAACTAATCCAATAAATATATCTTATAAACGTGGATATAAAAATCCTTTCCACAATATTAGCTAATAGACTTACAAAAGTTTTGCCCACAATTATATCCCCAGAACAATCAGGTTTAACGAAGGGGAGACAGACTTGGGATAATACCCTTACATTGGATAATACCCTTATGTTGGATGCAGCCAAGCAACTTTTGGTGAAAGAGAAGTTGCCCAGATATCTTCTAGCTCTTGATGCTACTAAGGCATTTGACAGAGTTAACTTGGACTTCTTATTCCTGACTCTACAGCATTTCAAGATTTCAAACATTTTCATAAAAATAATTCAAATACTTTATAGTTCTTCATTTACTACACTATTTATAAACAAATTTTGCTGTAGCAGAATAAAATTAATTAATGGTACAAGGCAAGTCTGTCCCCTTTTGCCATATCTCTTTAACATTTATATTGAACCTCTATTTAGGTATCTGTCACAGAGAACCTTTCATCATATTCCCAGTATACTGAATAACAATCTGCTATTATCAGCCTTTGCCAGTGACCTCAATATATACTTCCAGCTAACTAACTCTGACTTAAATAAAATTTAAAAAACTATTGCTATCTTCTCAGAAGTCTTTCACTATGAAGTCAACCCCTCCAAGTCGCTCATCTTCCCTAGTAACCCTTTGAGTCACAACTTGTCTCTTTTTCCAGGCACTGCAATTAAATTAAAATATGATTTCAAGTACCTAGGTATAAGGTTCAAACATAATCAAAAGAATTCCTTCAAAATAATCTTTTAAAAACTTGAACAAATATTGAACATGACCTCGATAGATGGAAAAACATGAAGCTTCCTGTCCTGTCCAGAGTAGCTGTAACTAAAATGAATGTCCTTCCCAAAGTTTTATATCAATTAAATGCAACCAGCTCTATTATTCATATGAACATTTTTAAAAGAATCAATAAAAGCCGAACTAAATTTATCTGGTTCCCTAAAACCGCAAGAATTGCTCTTTCAAAATTAATATTCCCAAAAAATAAAGGGGGTCTGGGTCTACCAGATTTCAAATTATATAATGACATAATATGTGCCAATCGAATCCTTTTAATTGCTGACCATAACCCTAATAATCTAACTCAAACTCCACAATGGATCAAACTTTGGTATGCTCATGTCAAAATACATAACATAAACCTTGAATCTTTACCATTTATGGATAAGTCCATACTAAAGGACACTAAAATACATAATCTAATCAAACATAAAATCAAAACATTTCAAAATCTTTTCTCCTCGTAACATCTAGAGAATGCACTTGTTCTTCTACAACCCATCCATCTAAACCCAAACCTGAAGTTAGGCAATAAAATGTTAAACTTGAACCAATTTCCCCTAATCAAAAACTGTAATGTCTGGGATTTCTGTAGACTAAAGGACAAATCATTAAGCAATATTAAAACAAATCTTACCCTAAGTAACAAATATACTATAATACCGAGGCAAATTAAAGAACTAGTATCTTCTATTCGAGGCATTCCAGATGGTGCAGAGGAAGAAGTAAATCTTGTACAATCCCTAATGAAAGTCTTAAAACTTAAAAACACGATGTTATCGACTTCATACAAGTTAATCTTGGCTATTAAATACCAACCTTCTCTTACATATGCTAACTATTGGAAAGACAAAAATCTCAATTTAACTGATGTTCAGCTTGCCTCTACATTGCATTACACAAACAAATTCTCCCGTTTCAAGAAGCTGGTATACACCCAGCTAATGATGAACAATAACGCCTACTATACACCAGAACATCTAAATAAGTTCTTCCAAACTATCTTTCCACTTTGCCCTTTTTGTCCATCGCAGCCAGCTGATCTTTTGCATATTCTCTGGTACTGCAAATATGCACAAAACCTGTGGAACTCATTAAGGATCAAACTCCAGAAAATGGGCTATGGGAAATCTACCACATCTTTGGAATTTGCTATATTGCATGCGACTCCCATTGTTATGCTCACTTCTGACTTGAATATCCTGATAGCTCTGTTTGTGCTAGTCAGACTATACATCACCCAAAACTGGCTCGACAGGTCAAAAATAGAGTGGAAGGGTTTTAGTAACATGGCCTCTAAATATATCATATCCCACAAACTGCTTATAGGTAATAGAAAGAAACACATGAATTGTCTCAATTTTTGGAATCTTATCCTAGAACACATTGTGAAATAAGCTATACCAAAAACACATCTATCAACCAGTCCCTGTGTCAATTCTGGAAGTCTCCTCCTCATGAGATTTGAACAGATAGTAATCTCTGACAACTTCTTTTCTGTCTTTTGTTGTAATGAAGTGATCACTCACTAACTTCAAAACTTGTAGGATTATATGTAAATATTTGTATATATTTTGTGAAAAAGAATCCTGTTATTTACCACTTATTTCTAATTTTATGTCTGTGTAACTCTAAACATTCAATTTAATTGTATAACACAACTGATCTCTTTAGTTACTAAAACTTTATCTCAAGGCTAGAAGTTAAAAAGCATTTTCTTGCTGTCAAATCAAGTTTAGCTGTTCATAAAGGAATGTCATGTTGTATATTTTTGTATATTAAATGTTGAAAAATACAATGAAACAAAAGTTTGAAAAAATGGTACAACTGAAGGTATAGTCCTTTTTGTAATTTATTTTGCCTATATGAAGAAACATGAAAGTGTTTATTAATTTTATTAAGGTGCTAGATACAATGGGAGGCAGGGACTTACTGTTATTATGGGCAGATATTGATGTTATTCAGTCTGATGTACTAGACAAAATACCCACTGGCAGAACATGCCTGTCATGACAATAGCCAGAATACTGTAGTGGCTAAAGGTTTTCTTTTAACAGTCTAAGAAACTCCATCATTAGAGACTGCCTCCTGCCACAGATAAAGGAAGCTGTGTAGGTTATTCTGTCATTAGCATGTGTCTTTTACTTGATATGTAAAAGGTAGACATCTTTTCCACTCTATTCTGACAAACATAAAATTTGCTTGAAGTTACTGGTTTTGCTTGGACAAAACACCCAAAGTCGTTGAGGCTTGATCCTTACTTTAAAAAGTGGGGATGAAAAGGAGCACTTAAGGAGCTGAGTAGTCTAATTTTGAACTGTAAATAGATACAGAGATGCTTCTAAGACATCCAAATGGGAGATGCAAGCTTTTAGCTAGAAACATGGCTTTACATATTGGAAAATCACATGTATGTTACATACAAGATACAACTGCTCAGCTAAAATCTGCAGTTTGTACTTTGGAGAGAGGGAAAGAGAGAGAGAGAATACAGAATGAAGGCTGTAAGCACACAGTTCTGAGTGCAAATTTCACACCAAGAGACAGTACAGAACTTTTCAGTAATACCAGATACATGTAAAATGGGAAAAAATTAGGGAGCCCTTTATGACTATACACCTGAAACTGATCTCACAGAGGTTGAGGGAGTGAATATGTGAGCAGGCAGTTAGCATTGTCAAAGATATTGCAGGGTGATATGATTATTCTCCACTGATATTAACTCAAATGGGTTTGCTTTTTATACAACTTTATACCCAGGAGTGCTAAAGTCTCATGACAAGAAAAGGATAAAGTTCTATAGTAATAGTCATTTACTTTTTTATTACTTCATTCAAAATTTGTTTACCAGGGTAAAACATTGATCTAAAGTGACTAATTTCAGTCTCAGCCCAGGAATACAAAGAACGTCAGAATTACATTTAGTGGTAGATACTGAGAGTGTAACAAAACACATCTGTAAAACACCATTATCACCTAACATAAATGTAAAGAGTGTATACAACTTTAGTTCTACACAATTGAGAATTAGAATAATCAAGACAAATCTCACTTGCAGAGTGAAGTGACAGTGTGATAACTTGAGCTGTGTGTTCTCTAAGTGGGAATGATAAGATAGTGGAGTGAAATATGTTGAGTCTTTTAAGTATTTGGAAGAAGCTATATTAAACATAGACGATTATGAATAGCTGGATGATCAAAACCTGCATATTATGTGTTCAAGACATGGATGCCAAGAAATTCACCTCAAGAGCGAAGCTTGAGAGGTGCATCTTGGCATCCATGTAAAAACACATAAGTGGTGATCAGTGAGACAATCAGACTTTTTTGTAGTGCATGGAACTTTATGTGCTCCATGTACTATTAGTTACAGGGAAAAAATTGCTAAGTGTTTTGTTGGCTTTCAAAGCTGTAAAACACTTTGCAGACTTTGTCAGAAAGGCAGTGTAACAGTCAGTCAAGTGCCTCTGTACTGTACAGATTTTTGCAGCACATCCAGATTATTGCTTCATATTTTTGGTTTGTTCCTCATAAAATCTGTGGTTTTCAGACTAGCAACCAAGGACTGAAGTCACTAAATAATGACATATTTATACCTGAATGCAGGTTATTGAAGGAAATGTTCAGTAAACGTGGCTATCCCATCAATTTAGTGGATGACCTGATTGATGAAGTCTCTTCTAAAAGTGTTTGTGGTATTTTTAAACCATTATTGAATGTCAAGGATAGTATTATTTTCACCAATTTGGGCTCCTGTAGTCCAGATAATTCGTTGGACAATTTGGATATTACTTGCAACACATCAGCAATTGACTGGGACCGTAGGGATTTTGTCCCTAAACAACCATCTGGGTCCTCAGATGGTGATTTAGCAAGGTTGAGCTTTATAACTACATTTTCTATAGATGCTCCCTTTTTGAGATCAATCATTTTCAAAAATTGGTCCTTCTTATTAGACGATAATTTGACTAGACAACATGTAGGAGAGGCTCCCTTTGTTGTATATAGGAAAGGCAGGAATTTAAAAACACTTTTGGAAAATAGTACTTTAAAATGTCATCCCCCACATTGTGGGATGTTTAAGTGTGAGGCCTGCTGTTGGTGCAAATATATAGATGTGGTAACCTTTTTAACAATATATGGAAAAAAAATACCACATCAATGATAAATTCAATTGTAACACCAGAGGGGTTTACGTGGGCAAAACTGAAAGACCTCTCAAGAATAGAATTTATGAGCACTTGTATGCCATTGATAAAAAGAATTTGAACAATGCACTTGCAAAGCATATTAATTTGTGTCCCAAACATGAATTCAAGTTCTTAGTTATTGAAAAAATTCAGGATAATTTTAGGGGTGGACCGATGGATTTGAAATTAGAGGAGAAGGAACTACTTTGGCAGTTGAAATTAAATGCCTTAGTTCCGCCAGGTTTAAATGACTTTGTTTCTGTTAAGAGCATCTTGAAATTAAAAGCGTTAATTAGATAGATTTATGTTTATATACTTTTATCACTTTTTACTGTATATTTATTAAATTATACAAATGTATTTTTACATGGAATTTTTGGAAGTATTTGTAAGGACTTTTATTATTCATTTGTTTTTTGATATATAGTTTGTTTTTTTAGAGTTTGCCACTTTAAAATGAGGCTGTGTTTTTCCAAAGGAAATTGTTTTTCCAAAGGAAATGATGTAATGATAAGTATTGTATTTGTGTACTTGTGTGTCTCAAAATTGTCTGAAGAAGTTTGCTCATTTTAGTAAACGAAAGCACTAATTGGAACTGTTTTGAGTATCCAGTGTGGTTCTTTTTCCTCCTTCATTTTGTTGCAAATAATGACATATATTTGAGTTTCCGAGTTCATATCCTTTACATTATGCAGGCAAACATATCTTGTTATTCTAGCAACTTTGAAAGTTTTTTTTTTTTTTTTTAGGAAGTTAGGGACCTTTTAGGGGTATGGACAGCAGGCAGAAATAAATCTTTTGCTCTGCCACTGCCATTTGCTAGTCAGTACTGGCAGATTCTACTGCCTGGTGCTAGACCCAACCTTAAAGACATAAGTAGAGGGTGCTTAGCATTTGTTAAGGTTGTGTCACATTTAACTTTTTTGCTTAACTGGTTTATCTTTTTCCAAATATCAGATCATAATCACTACACTCTGCACACTATAAAAGATTATGTGAATGAGAAGCGCAGATTAGTGCAACAGAATATGCCATATAAAGGAAAATAAAGGTGTTACTAGCAGGAGAAAGACATGGTGATGTAGCTCAGTTGAGGTGATATGCTTGGATGACGGGCAATAGCATTTAGTTTATGAGAGGAGTTGGACCTTCAGCTGAGTCCTAAATTTAGGTAAATTAAGTTATCTTTTATTTGTAGGGGGAATACTTACCAGAGTTTTTGACATACTATACAGAAGCAGTGATCTGTACAATGGAGGTAAGTTTTGGAGGGTGGAGTGATTGTTGTCACTGTCCTCAGGTTATAAAGCCTCACCTGAATATGTTAAATAAATCTATAACAATCGGGGAAATTTATGAGGTAATTCAGGCTGAGACCTGGTAAATCCCACTGGTTCTAACAGGATTCCTATAAATTTTTATAAAACCTGTGAAAAGGATGGGGTTATTTGTCCTACACAGGGATATGATGATCATCACTAGTACTATGTCATATTCTTTGCATGTGGCCTCGACAGTGTTTTTTCTGAAAAAGGATTAAGCTGCATGTTCCTCAAAAAACCTACAGACCTATATCCGTTTTGCCCTTAGGAGAACCACATATTGGCTAGAGTTATTGTTGGCTGGCTGAAGAAAATAGTTCTTTTGTTGGTGGAACATACTCATTAAGGATTTATGAGAGAGAAGTAAGGCATTAGAGATTTACCTTGATTATTTTGCAAAATGTAACAAAAGTAGAAGCAAAGTAGACACTCCCATGGCTACATTTTTGTTGGTTTAACCAGGTGTTTTGGGTTTTTTGGGGGGACTTCCTAAGTGACACAGTGAAAAGCTATGGAATTAAGGGTCCTGTTGTCTCTCTTGCATAATCAATTACAAACCCATGGTTCAGGTCTTTACTAGTGGGAGGTGCTTCTCCCATGTGAGCTTGCTAAAGGGACCTACCAGTAATGCCCCACTAACCTCCTCTCTTAATTCCTGAAACTGAGACCTTCAGTATATACATCAGGGAACACCATGTATTACCAGGTATCCCTCTGCTCAAATGGGATCAGCAAGACTGTCAATGACACCTGGTTTGCAGATGACTGCACAGTGTTGCTGTCTGACCCCAATCATTTTATGCTGAATATTCTGGAGATATTTTTTTGTGTGGAAATTTCAGGGTTTAATATTAATGGGAAGAATATTAATCATTCTCATGATTAATAAGGCTAGCATTTCTCTTCAAGAAAAGGTTTATAGTTTTTGCCGGCTACATCCCACCTGTTAGAGAGGTCAGGAGTATTAACATTTCTGCTATCTCACTGTGGTGTCACAGAGAGAGGAAATGTATGAGACCAATGGACCATGAAAAACATTGTTGAAAGTAGCTGACATTAACAGAAGATTTAAGAGATAGTGAATGCTTGTGGGACAGGATTTGGTGCTACTCACACCATTAAACTGATAATATACTCTGTCATCTGTTAGATGGTGCAAGAGTTTATATTTTGGTTAACTTGCCACAGGTCAGTCCTACAACTCCCACCACTGTCTCGCCCTCAAAAGACTAAACTGGCTAGAATTTCCTCACCAACTACTCCTAACCCAACTTCAGATCATACATAACTTAATGTACCAGCCTGCCTCCAGCCCAGATATTGCCTCTCTTGTCGCCCAATATATATCCCTCCAAGGTCTCTGCGTAGCTCTGACCAAAACCTCCTCCAAATCTACAAACCCAAAAGCAAAATGGGGCAACACCTGTACAGCTACTTCCCTGCTCTAGCTTGGAACAAACTTCCTTTAGAACTCAGGAATATTATCTACCCACAAAATTTCAAGGTTGCTATAAAAAAACTATCTGAACAGTTCTTGGATCTGTCACTGCAATCACCCTCTGTAATTGCCTCCTTCGTCTCATACCTTCCTTTGGAAGTAACTCTGTAACCACCCTCCTAGTGTGATCCTTACCTCTCATAACCCTCTGACACCCAAACCCTCTTTTTCTCTCTTGTCTACTCCTAAGCTAAATCTCAACTCCTCACCACTTCACATCCAGTTACTAATCCCACCTACCTCCTCCCTAAATTCCTATGTAAGTAACCCCCAGTTCCTCCACTCCTGTCTCGGTTACAGCTCTTCTCACTGTTACCCTATCCCACACCTACAGGGGTTGTACTGCTTGATTTCCATTGTACATGATTGTATATAATTTCTCATGTAAATATTTTATATACCTACAACTGTGTTCTTAGTGTATCTCTGTAACTTACAACATAACTTAGAGTAGGCCTTCTTTAGATTATTTTTTGTACCATTGTACTTTTCAGATATTCTGTATATTTGTACTTAGTATACTACTTGTTTGTAATCACTTGAAGCTTTTCTCCCCAGGCATCCGCTGAGAAATAGCTTCCACCCAGTCGGACTAACCTGGTCAACAAATGTAAAATAAATAAATAAATAACAAATGAAAATTTTCTTTTATGTTTTTTGTAAATTGTTGACTACAGGAGTAAGGAGAGCAACTTAAATAGCGGTAGTTCATGCATCTGAGACATTTGGGTTAGGTTATTTCTCTGCCATGTTCTTTTTTTGAAGAAAATGAAATCATGTCTGTGCCCAGATGTTTTGTCCTACACATTGCTTTCTCCTTAATTTATAATGCCTCTGATTACCTAGGAAGCAGTATGTTTTAGGGCAATCGACACAAATAGGAGGATTTCTTATAGGAATCACTTTCACAAAAGCAATGGAAGCATAAGCTAGCATTATGGAACCTTATTTTGCCTATACATCTCTGACTTTTACACACTGAAGAGGCTGCATTTTTGGCATTCACTCTCTATGCTATATATAAGAAGGTTGGGTGTAGACTGATGCTGGAGGTGCATTCCTAATGCTGCTGACCATTTTCACATGATATGGAGTTGTCTTAACAGTGCTATGCAAGTAATGGGGCACAGTGGATTAAAACCCAATGAGAAAACTGCATAATAGTACCTTTTGGGAAGATGTGGAAATTACCACATTGATAATATACTCCTAAAAGTAGTTCGGTGGTTAGAGATCTGGGAATGCATGTTACCAGTAACCTGACTTTTGAGCACCACACATCTACTTTGGTGATAAAGTTGATGTCCTTCAAGGATGCATCTGCAGTCATAACATATGGGTTGTCCTGTCTCAGGCAGCCCTTCGGTCGGCCGGATTCCAAAGTCTGGGTCTGGCCTCGGCTGATGTCGCACTTCACCCAACGTCATAGCTCCTGGGGTATAAAGGCATCAGCCGATGCCATTTTCCCCAGTCTTTCTTGCCGCACGGTGCCCGAAGCAGAAGCTGTTTGCAAGTGCCGGTCGGTCAGATCCAGAGAATTTCAACTACCGAAGACTTCTAAAAAAGCTAAGTACCCCGTTGGGGACTCTTTCTTGCCTCAGCTGATGTCAGACAAAGTAAATAATGGTTTAACTTGTGGGAAACAAATACCTCATAAGGATTTCCACTCTTACTGCCTTCCTTGCTTAGGCCCAGACCACGACGTATCAGCTTGTTTAGCCTGTGCTTCCTTCAACCGACGGACACTTAGACGTCGGTCGGAGTTTGCCGAAGAGTTTTTTGGCTCCGCTTTTGCATCTAAAATGCCGTCGGAGACTCCGACTACACATTTAGCTAAAAAATGCAAGGAAAAGGACCGACACTCGCGGCCCGCGGTTTCGGCTGAAACCACGGTTAGGCCTACCGCGAGTGTCTCTGTTTCGGCTGAGACCGAGACCTCGGTTCTCCCTTCGGCTGAAAGCATACCTCCGACAACCGAGGCCACACAGGCCATGGCTGAGTCGGCTACAGAAATTCCTACTGAAGAAGCAGGCACACAAGATTTGTCCGACACTATTCCGTTGGACATCTGTACTCCTGCACGTGGGGCTGCTAGACCCCCTGCTTCTATGTCTATCAAGGCCTTTTCCAGGGCTAAAGCAGCAAAACTTTCCAAGGCCTTACCTACAAAGGCTCCCTCTCACAGGCCTACTTCAAGTTCTCAGATTCTTAGCCTTGCTGAGGACCTTATTTCTCAGATCAGGGGATCCCAACCTCACCCAGACAGGGCCTCACAAGCCCCTCCTGAAAAGAGGCTTAGGACTGAACCCCCTGAACCTCTCTCCACTGACTATTCCTCGGATGGTTCAGATTTATCTGACCATCAGGAAGGCCCGTACTCACCTTATGAGGATTCTGATGCAGAAGACTCCATCCCTTCAGCCTCTCCTCCAGAAGAATTTTCATTTGGGGAAACCCTACACTCTATGAGGGAACACTTCCAATGGTAGGGTCAGGATTTTTCTGATTCTAGGAAAAGGCTAAGGACTTTGTTACACTTACCACAGCATAGGCCTTTAGCCATACCACCTGTACTATCAGTTGTTGATGATGTATACAATGATGCCAGTACTGCCCCTGATTCTCTTCCCCCGGCCCCTGCCAAACCTGACAGATATTACAGGGTCCCGGATTCTCACTTCCACTTGTATAAGGCCCATGCTGCAGACCCAGAAACCATCTCTCAGGGCCCTAAGGGTGTTGCAGCTGCCTCTGCCAAAAACCCCCTACCCTCTGAAAGAGAATCTAGAGCATTAGAGAGATGGGGTAAAAAGGTTTATACATCTGCTACTCTTTCTGCCAGGGCTTTAAACTGTCAATTTCACATGATACAGTACCAGGAATTTTTGTTAGATCAGCTGAATAAAAAACTGGCCTCTCCTGAACCTTTAGACCGCCAGTCCCTTCAGGATTTGGTACACAACTCTCAGCAGGTCAGTAATCATTTCTTGAAATGTGGCTATGATGCACTGGAGGCTTCATTTAGATCAGCTGTGACTGGAGCAGTGATTCGAAGGCATGCCTGGCTAAAAGAACAATCCTTGCCAGACCATGTTAAGTCAAAACTCCTAGATGCCCCTATGGAGAAACAAAGTTTATTTGGCTCCCCTGCACAGGAGGTTCTAAAGAAAGTGGAAGAAAAAGCAAAATCTGTCCAAACATTCAAGGATTTCCTGCAGGTCCAACCTCCGAGGTTCAGCAGAAATTGGCCTTCAAAGAATTGGTCCTTTCCAGACTCCTCTAGAGCACAGAGAGGCAAAAATAGGCGCCCAAGAGGCAGAGGTCAATCAAGGGGTGCCTACAGGGGTCGTCAGTGGCAACCTACCAACCAGAGAAGTGCCGCCACAGCTGCGACTGCAACCACTTCCACAGGACAGACGCAATGACTTGGCTCTGATTCCGCCTACCAGGGAACAACTGGAAGCACCCTTGGGCGGAAAGCTAGCTTTATTTTCAAAAAAACTGGCATTGTATTACAGGAGACAAATGGACTTTGCAAATAATAGACAAGGGCTACAGGTTTCACTTCCACACTCCACCAAAAAAGAGAGGAATGCCAAACCTTCCACCAAGCCAGAAATCAGAGGCTCTAAAACAAATCATCAGCTTACTAAGGATGAGAGCAATAGAAAAGGTACCATCTATGGAACAAGGCCAAGGATTTTACTCCAGACTATTCCTTGTACCAAGAAAAGAAAATCAATGGAGGCCTATTCTCGACTTGTCCGCACTGAACACATATCTCATTGTTCCAAAATTCAAAATGCTGACCCTACAGCAACTCCTTTCCATGTTGGGCAAGGAGTCTTGGCTGGTGACTCTAGATCTCAAGGAGGCATACCTGCACGTCCCTATACGACCAGATTGCAGAAGACACCTCAGATTTCTTGCAGGATCAGAGCATTATCAATTCTCAGCATTGCCCTTTGGCTTATCTACTGCGCCCAGAGTATTCACGAAATGCCTGGCATCAGTAATTGCTCATTGCAGGCTTCAGGGAATTCAAATCTACCCATACCTGGACGACTGCCTAATACAAGCGGACAACAAGACAAAAATAATAAAGGATTTGGACTATGTCATACAACTGCTGCAAGCCTTGGGGTACACAGTCAACATACAAAAGTCAAGACTAGTGCCATCCCAAAGGATAACATTTTTGGGTGCAGAACTGGACACAATAGCTCAGATGGCTTTTCTCACAGAGGAAAAACAAAAGCAACTACCAGTCTATTTCATGGCATTAACAAAACAGCTTACTGCAAGGAAAGTCCTGCAGGCCCTGGGTTACATGGCATCTTGCATAATCTTGATCCCGCATGCCAGGCTGCATATGAGAAAACTACAATGGTACCTGAGGAATGTATGGTCTCAACACAAGCACAGTCTAGAAGCCCTGATTCTAATCATTCCATGCCTGCACAAAGAATTCCTGTGGTGGGCTCAGGCCTGCCAGATAAACAGAGGATTGCCTTTCCACAAACCACATCCAAGGCAGACCATTACCACGGACGCCTCAGACCTAGGCTGGGGGGCACACATGGAAGACAAGTGTATCCAAGGCCTATGGTCCCAAGACCAGCTGAATCTACACATAAATTTAAAGGAGATGCTGGCAGTGAAGCATGCAATCGAGGCATTCAGTTCATTCCTCCAGCAAGGACACCTGCTGATAAGGACGGACAATACCACAGTCATGTGGTACATCAACAAACAGGGAGGCACACATTCATATACCCCCTATGCCGGATGGCAATGGACCTTTGGAACTTAGGCCTGAATCTCAACATCCAACTGCAGGCCAGATTTGTACCAGGAAAAGAGAATTCACTAGCAGACAGCTTAAGCAGAACTACCACGGATGCTCACGAATGGATGCTGCATCCAGACATCTTCAAAACCATAACAAAGAAATGGGGAATGCCAGAAATAGACCTGTTCGCCTCCCCACTCAACCACCAACTGAAGAAATTCTGCTCCAGAGTATACCATCCATTAGCCTGGAAGGTGGACTCCCTTTCTTTCAGCTGGAAGGCCCTGATGGTATATGCCTTTCCACCTCTCCCATTGATGTACAAAGTTCTATTGAAGATCAGAGAGGAACAGCCAAAGGTAATTCTGATAGCTCCAGACTGGCCAAGGCAACATTGGTACCCGCTACTGAGAAGCATGTCTCGGACGAACTCATGGCCTCTACCTCTATGTCCTTTACTTCTAACGCAGAACAATTACAGGACCCTACATCCAAACTTAAAAACGCTGCAGCTAACTGCTTAGAAAATTGCATAACACAAAACCAACCTGTTTTATCTCAGAGGGTTAAGGACATTATCCTGGAGGCCCGCAGACCCTCCACAAGGAAAACATATTCAGCCAAATGGAAGAGATTCCTCATTTGGAGTGCAGCAAAGGGAACAAATGTCACACTGGAAAACCTAGCACACATCCTAGAATACTTAGCAGAACTGTTCCACAATGGTCTGTCCTATTCTTCCATTAAGATTCATGCATCAGCAATTTCAGCAGAGTACAACATGGATCCTCCTGTCTTTTCATCCTCTCCTCAGACAATTTTTGAGAGGGATCAAAAATGTAAAACCTCCAAGGAAACCACCTCTACCTGCATGGGATCTCAATTTTGTGCTAGAAAAATTAACACTTCCTCCCTTTGAACCAGCAGCAACAGCAGACTTACAGTTCTTATCTTGGAAAACTGCCTTCCTGCTAGCAATCACTTCAGCAAGAAGGGTATCCGAGTTACAGGCATTAATGGCAGTGCAGCCTTTTCTCATCTTTCACCAGGATAGAGTGTCTCTGAGAACCAATCCTACTTTTATGCCAAAGGTGGTATCCAGGGTATCCTTGAACCAAGCTATTCATTTACCTACATTCTTCCCCAACCCACAGAACAGGGGGGAAAAACTACTACACACCTTGGATGTACACAGACAACTGCGCTATCTGGACAGAACTAAGGCCAGCAGAAAAACTGACCAGCGTCTGGTAGCATATGCAACAGGAGTGCAAGGGAAAGCAATTTCAAAACAGACAATCTCAAAATGGATAGGAAATTGCATTCGATTCTGCTACTCATTTCATGGAAAGACAACTCCTGAAAATATCAGGCCTCACTCCACAAGAGCTACAGCCACCACTACAGCTTTCCTATGAGGAGTGGCTACCAAAGACATTTTAGAAGCTGCTACTTGGAGCTCCGTGCATACATTTGCCAAGCATTACAATCTTCTTTTAAACTCCAGATCCCGAGCAGGTTTTGCAACTGCTGTTTTACAAGGGATCTTAACTACACCATCATTATCTTAGTACCTCCTCCCCCAGTTTGGCTATGGTATTCTACCCATATGTTATGACTGCAGATGCATCCTTGAAGGACATAGTACAGTTTTGTACCTACCATAAATGTAGATGTCCGATAGGTATGCATCTGCAGTCAGGATTACCCACCCTCCTTCCCCTCTGTGGTATTCCTAGGGTACTCCCTCCTTTCTTAGCTAGCTGGGGGAATCTATTATGGTGTATTTGTTTGTATGTATATATGTATATATACTTTTTGTTTTTCTACTGTTTGGAATTTGCTACTTTTATACAAATTTAGCCTTCCTTGAGGGCACCTGGCATCTGGGGCAAGAAACACTGAGGAAAATGGCGTCGGCTGATGCCTTTATACCCCAGGAGCTATGACGTCGGGTGAAGTGCGACATCAGCCGAAGCCAGACCCAGACTTTGGAATCCGGCCGACCGAAGGGCTGCCTGAGGCAGGACAACCCATATGTTATGACTGCAAATGCATACCTATCGGACATCTACATTTATGGTAGGTACAAAACTGTACTTTCTATGTTGCACGACTTATACAAGTAAGGGCATGGCATCCAGATCCAAGGAGGTCATTGCTCCACTGTACTTGGGTCTCAACAGACCAGTCGAGTACAGCACTACAGCATGTACCTGACCAAGCACTTGCACCAGCTTGACAGATGCCAGAGATTCCTCACAAAAAGAATACAGGAAGTAAACAAGTTCTATGCAGACCATCTCAAAGCCCTATCACTGTACCATCTCAAAGCCCTATCACTGTAGTCAGTCTCCTAAAGAATGTAAAGACTGCTGCACAGCAGTCTATGTCTAGCCTACAATTAATCCTCTGATCCCATACTGATGGATTTGTTGCACATCTGCAAAAAATAAATAACTAAATAAGGAAAGAAAGAAATAATAAATAAAAAATGTATCATAAACATCTTTGTAAAGATCTAAAACTGTCTGTGACATAAACAGTTCATGCTGGAGAGACAGATGTGTATAAACAAGATTACACTTTCTCTGGAAAAGGCTTCCCGTCCATGGGAAGCAAAGTTCATCCCTAACCCTAACCAATGGATAGGAAATCGCGAATTTATTCCAGGTTTGGCACCTATGTCCTTAATGCACAGGGACATTCTGTGAATGCTTGATTTCTACAAGCTTATATCATACAGAAAAATTCCTTGGGGTTTTAATACATGTCAGCAATATTTTGGTAAATTTAGGGATAGCCTGTGTAGGCTTAAAACTGCTTTGGGCCAGTAACCACCTATGAACACTCTGCAGCTTCATGTGTTTTGTAAGTAGTTATTTCATATCTTTTTGATACTAATTTTTGGTTACTTGGGGTATGCAGCCCACAATATATACAGGGCCATTTCTCAGCTGAATGATTAAGATAATTTCTTTAATAGTGACTACTATAATATTTCACTTTTGGAAATAGATTTGTGTGGAAATGTCAAAAAGAACTGCATTATTACACTGCTGGACTAAAGGGGACTTTGGGTACCAATCATTTAGAAAACAATTATAAATGTGATGCTTGACCTTCAACCACCACATTGCCACTGTGGTCAGAAAGTCCTTCTTTGTGGCACATCTCATTACCAAGGGTTTTGCATCCAGAAAGAAAGAGGACATCGTCTCTCTCTCTCTCTACTCTTCCCTCATTAGGCCAGTCATCGAGTATAATGCCCCATTTAGCATGTACCTCACTAGACACATGCAACAGCTGGAAAGGCCACAAAAGTACCTCATAAAGAGGATCCTAGGCCTTAAACACATGTCCTACATGGACAGACTCAAAAAAACTCCAGCTATTCTTTGTCTCATATCGTCTACTAAGAGGCGATCTCTGCTTGACTTACAAAGCCATGTCTGACCCATCTCAGTTAGAAATGCTACATCTAAAGAAATCCCAATTCCTCCGCACCACATGCTCCAGAGACCTCAACCTCATTACCACAATCAATAGAACATGCTGGAGGGACAGGTTCATAACCCAGAGACTGCCCATGCTATGGAATAGACTTCCCATACATGTCAAGCAAAGCACCTCACCGGCCCTCTTCAAGAGAAATCTTGATGAGTGGATGGGAAATAGAAAGTTCACCTGGGGATCACTCCAGTGGCTGTACTTGATAGAGACACTGGTAACTAATGACGGGAGGCACGATGCCAGAACAGTTCTATGGGCTAGGCTTGTAAAGGCTCCAGGGCCATTAGCCTAGTACACACACCTATGAAAAAATGTGATGATTTTAATGTATTATGTTTACCAATTTGTAAAGTCTGTTACTTACAATTTGCTTTGCTTATGTATTTGTGTATATGTTTCCAGTTGTTTGATTTATAAAGTAAGACTCATAAACAGTCTCAATAGCTGCTGATTCTATTCCCACACCAGGTAGATTCATTTTCCATTACTGACAGTGCAGTGTAGTATAAGTGGGGTACTACACTACTAAGTGTGCAGTCATTCAAATGAAACATTAAACTGAAGCTCCATCAGCCAGAGTTAGTGGTAGCTCATGTGGATGTAAAAGATCCCATGGCACTTATTGAAAAGAGCAGGGGGTGCTTTACTGAAATTTACATTCATTTTATACTACGTAAAACACTGAAAGTTATGTACTTACCATAGTGATAGATCTGTGCTGTCTGCTTCCGTCTTTCCTCAACAGATGGGTCTTCGGATCAGACCTCAATTCAGTCTTAGGCAAGTCAAGACTTTGGATCCCAAGCTCAGGCTCCTCCTCTTATTCATAACCCACTGCAGAACCAAACATTACCTCAGATCAAGTTTACCCAAAGAATACAGACAACTCAATAATAACAACAATAATAATAATAGTAATAATAATAACACAAAAGATGCCCCAAAGGTAATACGAGAGCACACAGGTGATATGAAGCTAAAAGGTGCACTTGAAGGGCCTTTAGAACAGTTTAGTCCAGTTATACCAGGATAACAAAATAATGAATTCCATAATTAGGCAGGAAGTCAGGTAGGAGGGGAGTTGAGGAAGAATGGAAGCAGACAACTCAGATCTATCGTTAACTGTAAGTACATAAGCTTGGTATCCACTGTTGTCTCTTAGGTTCATAGGTGTGTACTAGGCTAATGGCCTGGAGCCTTTACAAGCCTAGCCCATAGGATTACCCTGGCATTATGCCACCTGACCTTTGTTCCTAGTGCCTTTGTCGAGTAGAGACACTGGAGTGATCCCCTGGGAGAATTTTCTATTTCTCATCCACTCAAGATCTCTCTTGAAGAGGGCCAATGAACTGCTCTGCTTGCCAGTGAACTGCTCTGCTTGACATGTATGGAAAGTCTATTCCATAGCATGGGCAGTCTCTGGGTTATGAACCTGTCCCTCCAGCATGTTCTGCTGATTGTGGTAATGAAGTTGAGGTCTCTGGAGTGTGTGGTGCAGACGGATTGGGATTTCTTTAGATGTAGCATTTCTAACAGAGCTGGGTCAGACATGATTTTGTAAGTCAAGCAGAGATCGCCTCTAAGTAGGCAATATGAGACGGAGAATAGCTGGAGTTTTTTTGAGTCTGTCCATATAGGACAAGTGTTTAAGGCCTAGGATCCTCTTTGTGAGGTACTTTTGCGGCCTGTCCAGTTGTTGCAGGTGCCTAGTGAGGTACATGCCAAATGGGGCATTGTACTCGATGATTGGCCTAATGAGGGAAGAATAGAGGGAGACAATGACCTCTTTCTTCCTGGATCCGAAACACTTAGTAATGAGATGTGCCACATAGAAGGACTTTCTGACCAGAGTGGCAACGTGGTGGTCAAAAGAGAGGTTGCTGTCAACCTATGTTCCCAGATCTCTTATAACACCTTCTTTGTTCAGTGGACTACCATCAGTGTGATAATTCAAGGGAATCAGGTTTTTCCCAAGGGGGATGAAGACACATTTTTTGGCAGTGAGCTTAAGGCCATGGTTTTTACACCAGTCGTTGGTCTTATTGAGGCCTTTCTGTAGGATGTCAACATCACTTGGGGAGTTAATAATAGCTCCCAACTTGCAATCATCTGTGAAGTTTTCAGCCAGAGTCCCTTCATGTTGGGCTGGACTTCAGAGAAGTAGATACCAAACAGGAGAGGACCCAGGACTGAACCCTGTGGGACTCCACTCATGACTGGTCGGCAGTCTGAATTGGAGTCAGCTACTTTTACACTGTGGGTTCTATCTGTGAGCAAGTTTGCAACCCACCTAGTGATATAAGGTTTGATGGCTAGCTTAGTGAGTTTTTCTGATTCCTGAGTGGGAAATGGTATCAAAGGCCTTGGCCAGATCAAGGTAGGCTGTATGAACCACCTTGCCTTCATCCACAGCTCTGGTGACTGACTCAAAGAAGTTGACCAAGTTGAGCAGGCATGATCTACCCTTAACAAAACTAAACTGTGTAGGATCCAGAGTTTGGAGATTCCCTATATCCTTGTTTATTAGGTCCATGATGATGCGTTCCATAGCTAGTAGGGGCAGAAATAACCCAGTCAGACTCGTCAGACTAATGGGGCGATTATTCACAGGGTCTGTAGTCGCTTCTCCTTTGTGGAGAGGGATGACTGTAGCAGTGTGCCATTCGGTAGGGACAAAGCCTGAGGTGAGGCTGTGATTGAACAGGGTACACATGTAAGGTGCCAGTTCACTCTGTAGTTCATGTAGAATACAGCCAGGGATAATGTCAGGTTCCACAGAAGCTGTACTCTTGGCCTTGGACAGTGCTGTTTTAACCTGTGCAGCAGTAATACCGGGTGCCTGGCAATCTACTGGTATTGTGATTGGCCCTTGGGGGGGGGGGGGGGTAAAGTTAGCACTGATTCTGTCAGCCAGTATTGGCAATATCTGTTGGCTCGGTATAGGAGGTACCATTGTGCAGTAGCTCAGAGCAAATCTGTGTATTGCCGTGGAGATTCTTTACATAACTATAGAAGGCCTTGTGGTTGTCTTTACTATCTGCTACAATTCTGTTTTCATAGCTAGCTTTAGAGGATTTGATGAGGGATCTCAACCTTTTGTTGAGGCTGATAAGAGCATTTTTTCAGTCTTGGGACTTCGCCTTATTCCGCATCAGTTTTCTCCTTCTGTTGTAGAGTTTGTTTATGGCAGGCGACCACCAGATTGGCTTCCTTTTTTTTAGGAGACCGTCTTGGTTCTATTGGGTATGGCGAGATCCATGCATTGTGTGTTTGTACAGTGCATTGGTGTATGATATGGCAGTCATGCAATTATTCTCCATTTGCATGGGTGCCGGGAAATTAGCCACCTCTGTTTTTAGGAGCCCAAAGTTAGCTTTGGAGAAGTTTTTCATGGTAGTTACCTTTGCGGGGTGGGGGGTGGGAAGGATGTGGATTTCCAAGGTGATTAGTTTGTGGTTTGATCTAACCAGGGAGGAGCTGATTATTGATGTAGAGCAACAGTCGCCCATGTTAGTAATGACCAGGTCAAGGATGTTGCTACCTCTAGTGGGGGGTAAGAAAGATCTGGTCCAGAGCATTGGAATTAATGAATTCCAGAAAGCATTGGGCAAGTGTATTGGTACATGAGTAGTTTTCCCAGATAATGGAGGGGTACTTGAAGTTGCCCAGTGTGAGAGTGTTAGGTTGGACCCTAATATTCTCCAGGATGCTTAGGAACGTGGAGTGTGAGTCTTGGGACATGGCTGGGGACCTATAGCAGGCTATGACCTGAATCGCTGTCTTACCCAATGTTAGCTGCACCTGAAGTATCTCAGATGCATTATGCTGGGCTACCAGTCTGGTGGTGTGAACATCCTTTATGAATATGAAAACACCACTGCCTTTGGCGCTTCGGTCCAAGGTCTGGGGCTGAAAGGTGTGGAATGAGTTATAGCCTGGTAGTGCAGGGGTGCTTTCTGCTGCCTTAAGTCAGGTCTCTGTTACAGCACAAATGTCGATATTCTCCATTTTAAGGAGGGCTTCAAGCGAGTGCAGTCTTTTCTCAATGAATAGGGCAGACTACCCAGCTAATATTACTCTTGGGTGGTTTCATGTGAGTAAATCCAATTTATAATGGGATAAAAAGTTAGGAACATTGGACCAAGTGGCAGCTGCACAAATGTCATTGATGGATGCTCTGGAAAAGAAAGCAGTTGAGGTTGCCATATATCTAGTACAGTGAGCTTTGATGGGTGTAGGTAAGGATAAAACTTTTCTTTGTATACATGTGTAATACAAGCAGATAACCATCTTGATAAAGTGACTTTAGAAACTTGATAACCCAGCTTATTTGCTGAGAAGGACACTAAGTTGATCAGATTTTATGAAGGCTTTCGTATGGTGGTAGTAAAAATTTAGCTGTCTGTGAACATCAAAGAAATGTAGCGTATATTCTCCTTTATTTGAAAAGTTCAGGAAGAAAACTGAAAGACTGATGTTCTGATTTTAAAGAAGTTTCTGCTACGTTTTGTAAAAATGAAGGATTAGTTTGTAACAAAACCCTGTCCTTATAAAAGCCAATGTAGAAGATTATAGAAATGCATTTGGAGTTCTGATACCCTCCTGGTAGAAGTAAATGCCTCCAAAAATAGTATTTTTCCACTTTAGAAACTGGAGGTCCACCTTAGCTGCAGGTTCAAATGGAGGTCTAGTCAGAGCTTGAATTAAAATAGTAATGTCCAAAGGAGGAATAGGATTTCTAAGAGGAAGTATGAGAAGAAAAGTATCCCTCATAAAAGCTTTATAAAACCAAGCGAGACAACTGGAGAAGCACTTGGGGAATGATACCCTCCAATGTGAAAGCTTGAGACAGCCACCAGCTGGACTTTGATAGCCGAGTAGCTGACACCATTTTGAAAGAGAAAGGCTAGAAAATCTAGGACTGCTAGAAGGGGTGCCGAAAAAGGTTATAAATTCCTTTTAGAAGCCCAAACAGAAAAATGTTTCCATTTGCTTTTGTAAATCTTCCTACTAGAAGGTCACTGAGATGAAATAATAATGTAGACTACATAAGAAGAGAGCCTGGATTAACTAGCCACATTTGAAGTGGAAAAAACAAGCAGCTAACCTGAGGACCTGAATATCCAGGAAAAGAAAGCCGGATGGGTGAAAATTTTTATCCAGACTAGGATACAGCATCCATGGGGGAGTGTTTCACATGAGGCCTTAGCTAGGGGAACCATACTTGTCTAGGCCAAAAAGGTGCAGTCAGGATCATCTTGACCATCATATCTAATGCTTTGTGAAGAAATTCTGGATTGAAAGGAGTTGGAGGAAAAGGGTAAAGGAGGCCAGGGGGGCCAAGTAGCTCCCTGTCCAGTAGGGGGAGCTGGGAAAAAAACCTGCTGCATTTGGTGTTGTTGGGAGAGGCAAAAAAATTGCATCAAAGCTGGCCCCAGCAGCAGAAGATCTGCTCTGCCAGTTTTTGATTGAGAGACCACTCGTGAGGCAGGACAATAGATCTGCACAAACTGCCCGCTAGAACATTGGATTTCCCATGGAAAATGTGTTGCTAAAAGAAAGCAATTGGAAGAGATCACCCATTGCCAAACACTGATGGCTTTTCAGCATAACAGGTAAGAATGGGTTCCCCCAACTACTGACATGTTGTTGATCTGGACAGATATTAGTACTTGAGGAAGAGAGTTCTGAAAGGCCTGTAACACTAGAAGAACTGCCCTCGTCTCTAGAATGCTGATATGGAGATTGGCCTCAGAGGTGTTAGACTGTTTTTTCCCTTGTAGTTCACCCACCCCAACTGTTAAGCGTCTGTGGTCACCGTGGCTTTGGGTGACTGGGAAGACAAGTGAGTGACCTTCCATTACCATAGAGGATTCAAGCCACCAATGAAGGAGTCATGCAAATGCTTCTCAGACATACTTGGAAAGACATTGGTTGATGCCTGATGGACCACTGCACTGCTTGGGTCCACTAAAGTACTCTTAGGTGGTAACCTACTAGAGGGACCAAAGTGATGAACTCAGCCATCGAACCCAGTAAGTGAAGAACCATTCACGCCATTAGTTTATGGGAGGGAAGAACAACTTGAGCATAGTTATGAAGAGTAGATAACCTGTTCTTAGGAAGTTTTACTACCTGAGAAATTGTGTCCAAGTGTGCTCCTATGAATTCTATCACTTGTATAGGTTGGAATTTGGACTTATCTGGGTTTACTGTGATGCCCAACACTATGCAAAGCTGGAGAAGAAGTCTCCTACTTAGATGAATACATTCCTAGTAGGGACAGAAATAACCCAGTCATCCAGATATGGGAACACACAGAACCCTTGCAGTCTCAAGTATGCTGCGACCATTACCATGCATTTGTTTAACACCTTGTGGGCTGTGGTGAGGCCAAAGAGCACGGCTCAGAATTAGAAGTGACTGGCTCCTAGATAGAAGTGGAGAAACCCTCTAAATCACCTGTCCATCTTGATTTGGCATTATGTATCCTGTAGGTCAATGCAGCACCTCCAGTGCTGCTGACATATGAGATTATAGAACATCTGGTGGAAAGAAATAAAAATGGAATGTAATATCCTCTAGTTATTATTCTCTCCACTTTTTAATTTCTCCAAATCTTTTAGATTTCTAATATCATGATGGGAATGTACCCCATTCCTAAGTCAAAGTATGATTAAAGTTCATGAAATTAGTATTGTTTCACTCTTTGATGTCAGCCAAAAGTGCTCTTCGCAGCACCTGCAATGTGCCCAGTAATGGCTCCTTCTACAATTCATATGGAATTACATGTATTGGTAGCATATCTAAATATGATTGTAGACTCTTTTTTATAAGACCCATTGCTCCTACTACTACTGGAACTATGTGGGTATCTTTCTTCCACATTGCTCTCGTTTCTACTTGCAAATCCTGATATTTTATGACTTTGTGTCTCTCTGTACACAGAACACTGTAGTCACTGGGTGTGGCGATTTCAGTGATCAATGCTACTTTTGTCTTCATTACTTGGACCACTATATCCAGTTTTCTAGCATCTGTCTTTTGAACTGTTGGCAATGGATGATCCAATGTGATGTAGACTTCATTATTTTCTGTGATGCTTTGTGGCTCATGTTTCCAGTGTTTTTCAGCCACTTCAGTACCGTAATGTTTGTATAATCCCCAGTGCAACAGTCTCGCCACATTATTATGCCTTTCAGTATACAGTCCTTCTGCCATTAGTATATCACAATCAGCAATGAGGTGTGCAACTGTTTCCAATTCTGTTTTACAAAACCTGCATTTGTCCATTTCTCCCACATGTTCAATGACTTTGTAAACCAACGTGTACATAGCCCACTATCTTGTGCCACCAATATTAATCTTTCATTTCTTGGTTTGAATTTGCATCTCCTCAACCATTTTTTTGTTCATTCCTGATCGACATGAGGTTTTTCCAGAAGTTTTCTATACTTGCAACTATATTTATGAATTTTCCACATTTCTTGCCTTCTCGTCTGGTCCTTTACCTTATATTCTTTCCTTTGATTTTTGGCACATTCAGCTGCTGCCTGTTTTTTTATCCACTTGTGGTTTGATTTCCATTCCTGCTTGATCCCGATATGCTTCTGCTAGCCTAAGCAGGGAAGTCATCTTTGATTTATTCTCCTCATGTTTCAAAACTTTCACTATATTTGGGTCTTGTGAGGTCAGATATGTGTGGAGTCCCACGATTGCAGATCTGTACATGTAATCATTTTCAAGGAGGCCCATCCCTCCTTCAGAACTGAGAATATATAATGTTAGTATGCACTAATTTTTATAAATCATTTGGTGGGCATGAAGCATCCTTCTTGTTTTCCTATCTAATCTATCCAACATGTTTTGGGGCTAGTCAATCACTCCAAAATTATAAGTTAGGACAGGAACAGCAAATTGCTTTATAGCTTGGATTTGTTCCTAGATGTCAACACTGTTTTCAGGATTAATGTAAGTCTTCTAAAGTACTCCTTACTAAGTTTTATTCATATTTCTTCAGGTTTTATTGTTGATCCTTCATCGATTCCCAAATATTTATATGCTCCCTCTTGCTTAAGTTCTTTTATATCACATTCTTGTCCCAAACTGATGTTGACTTGGTGCTACAGTTTTCCTGCTTTAAAGATTGCTTTTGCACATTTATCAGGACCAAATGACATTCTTATATTATCTGAAAAAGTTTTGACAACTTGCAGTTGTACTTTCAGTTCCTCATCAGATGAGCTATACAGTTTCAAAACATCTCCTCATCAGAAAAGCTATACAGTTTCAAATCATCGACAAAGAGAAGATGAGAAGTCTTTACACTTTGTTGTTTTCTAGGAGCCAAATTATAGCCATGGCCTAAGCTGTTAAGTAGACAGCTTAATGGGTTAAGGGCAAGGCAGAATAGCAACAGTGACAGAGAGTCACCCTGGAATATCCCCCTTTGAATTTTTATCCCTGGAATAATAATTAGTCCTTTATCATGGCTTATTTGCAAATTTGTCTGTCACTGTAATGTCGTTGACCAGTGTAGAGTGTATCTTATACATTTTAAGCACTCTTTTATCCATGAATGTAGGTTACTGTCAAATGCTTTTTCTGTAGTCAGTCCATGCCATACTTAAATTCTTCCCCTTTTTAAAGTTCTCCACTATGATTAATTTAACAGCCAATGATCTTTTGTTCCATATGACTATCTTTTATTGCCCTTTTGTTCTATTGCCATAATTGAGTTTTCTTCTAAATGAGTATAGACTCTGTCGGCATCAATTCTAGTGTGCAGTTTATACATCGTTGATTCGTCGGAAGGCAAGTTATTGGTCTATAATTTTTAGGATGGCTTGCAGGCTCACTCTTAAGTAGGAGCATTGTTTTTCCTGTTAGCCAGGTTGGTGTCTGTTCGGGGTGCACATATAAATAGTTCCTACTTATGGCTAAATCTTCATGCAAAGATGTTAATACTTTTAACCAGAAGTTAAGTACTGCATCTGAGCCTGGGGTTTTCCAATCTGAGGCTTTTCTTAACTTTGTTTCAATCTGTCTGGGTGTTACTTCATCCCATTTCATATCTTGTACCTTTTAACTTTTTATTCTTTCTTTTACTTCTTTCCATTTAACATTTTATTTATTTTATATTATTATTTTACATTTGTTCACCAGGAAAGTCCGACTGGACACAGGTCCATTTTCAGCGGAGGCCCGGGGAGAAAAGCTCCACAATACAATGCAGTACATGAGAGAAGAGAAGAAAAAAACATCTTTGTTATGTTCCACAGGATGTTCATAGATACTTCCACAATGTATCTATTTCTTCTTTTTTTGGTGGTCTTTCAATTCCTTTTACCTTGTTTCCCAATTCTCTATAAAACTTTTTGTGTCTTCAATATATTGTTTATTTTGTACTTTTCCTATATATTTATCTGCATATCTTCTAAGTTTTTCCGCCTATGCTGAGGTTTTTAGTTTGTTATTTGCAATAGTGCATGATATATCCTGATCTGTTCTAATACTGTGCATTGCTTTTATCACGTCTATCTTTCTAAGTATTTTCACTGGTCTGTTCCCTCTTCTATACTCTTATAACAGTGACACTTTTTGTCTTAGTTGCTTTATAATTTTCCTCTATTCGATACTTCCATGGTGGTATTTGATTTCTCCCCTTTCTCTCCCTCACTACCCTGTGTGGTAGAGCTTTATCAGTTATTAATTTAGTTGCACAGTAATGCATCCTGTTTACTTTTGTTATATCGCATAGATCTTTATGGACAGTCCTAATTACTGTGTTCATTTGTTTTATCAAACTTCTGACTTTTTGGGTTTTATTGATCTTCTGCGGTCTATTTCTTTCATTGATCTTAATAATTATATCTCAAGCAACTCTTCTCTTAGCTCGTTTTCTTCTAAACTAAGGGCACATTTTTTGTTTTCCATTTCCTGCGGATATTCTATGGAAAGGTCTATTGTATCTTCTTGTGGCACATTTTTTGTTTTCCATTTCCTGCAGACATTCTATAGAAAGGTCTATTGCATCTTCCTGTGGCACATTCTCTTCAATTTCATCCTGTGCCATCCGTTGCTTTGTCATATGAGAACTCACAGGGCTATCACTCCTCAACATTAACTGTGTCAGAGTTTCCACAGTTTCCTGTTCCTTCTCTTGTTGTCCAGCTTCAAGTGAATATTTATAGTGATTTCCTGTGGAAGGCACTAAAATATCTTCATATGGCACCTGGCCAATTGCTTCCTGTTCTACTGGTTTCCCCTTAATTTGGAGTTCCATTGCTCTATTCTTTTGGTGTGCTTTCTGAATTAAAATTTCAACATTGTATCCTTCAGTTTGGAGGTATTCCATAACCTCAGTTTCTATTTCTTTAACTCCTCCATTACTGACCTCCTTTTCTACTTTTCCTCTTTGTCTTCGTATTTTTTGTACTGTGAAGTTTTCCATGTCTGGATTCCTTTGCCTGTACTTGTCTTCAAATGTATTTGGTACTGCTCTTTTTGTATTGATTAGTTTTGCTTTCTCCTTTGCATAGATGTTACACCATATTAACTCTTTTTCTTTCCCAAGTCCATATTTCTTCTTCAGATGTCTCCTGATCTTCCCGTTTCTCCTTACTTTGTGGAGTCATTCCATCATACTGTGATATAAACTGTGTTAGACCTTCCACATCAAATCCTTCACTTTGCAGGCACTCCATAACTTTAACTTCTGATCTGAAGTAGGAACTTCATTTGTCAGCAACCTTTGGGATACGGATCCGAGCCGGCAACTTCTATCATAGCATAGATCCAAGCTCCTAGCTTCTCCCCTTACCCATAACCCCCTGCCTACCCTAACTGACCTCAGATCTAGTGTGCCGCTCTTCAAGCAACAGCTAGATTCCAGAGCTCTTGGCATTTTTGTGAGGAAAAAAGTTTTTCTTTCTTCTTTCTGAGTGAGTGATTGTGTGTGCATGGTAGGTTTACCCTTAACACTAATCTTGTTATTTTAGCTTTTCAGCTTAAATTTAATTTAAAATATTTTTCCCTCCCCCGCTGGTCGTAGCGTGTGTGTGTGACTTGAGTGTTAGGGGCCTAGTGAGTGTGCTTTACTGTAGCAATGTCGGAGGCCCCTAAAGCCATTTTTTCGAAATGCACCGAGTGTGGTCACCAGCTTTCACCGGCTGATGGCCACACTCGGTGCGTTAGGTGCCTTGGGGTTGAACACCTCTCTTCGGGTTGCGCAATTTGCGCGGCGTTCAACCCCAGGGCACTCAAGGATCGAAGGTTGAAGCTAGTTCTGGCGGGACTTTTACCCCCATACTCTGCTTCGGCCTCCGGTACTTCGGTGCCTGCTACCTCCCTGGTAGCGGTCACTCCTGCCTCCCTTCCCCCGACCGGGACTCATCCTCCCGCTTCGGCTCCGGAGGATAGGGAGGCCAGGAAAGAGAAGCGGCGGGAGAAGCACCTTAAGCGGCGGGCCAATGACTCCTCATCGGCCCCGCCCGCCAAGAGGGCTTCTCCGTCCAAGTCTTCTCGATCTCCTCCTCCTCGGATCCGATCCCCTTGTTTTTCCCCGGGACCCGAGGAGGAGGTGATCCGGTCCCCGTCGAGGTCATCGAGGCGACTCTCCAGGTCTGCCTCGGTGGCCTCTTTGAGGTGCACTTTTAGCATGTCTGATGCGGACATGGACCAGATGATGAGGAGATTCATCCAGGCCCAGATGCAGATGGGAGTGCTCTTGCCTCCCCCCCCCCTCTGGGGGGGAGCTCGACCCATTTTTTCGCTCCTATAGCTCCTTCTCCGACCCGCATTCCGGGTTCGGAGCCGAGCCACGTTGGATCTGGGGGTAGGTCGGAGCCGACCGTGCTGGGCATGTCGGCTCCGACGGCTCCCTCGAGTTTGTCGGATCCGACCTCTTGGAGCCGTGGGCCGAGCTTCGGAACCGAGGGATTCGGTGTGCTTTCGGCTCCATCCCGGTTGGAGCACACTGGTCCTTCGGATCCGACGTTCTCGGCGCCTGGTCCGATTCCCGCTTCGGATCCGAGTGGGAGTCGGATCTCGGATCCGTCAGAGAGCGGCTCCCCCTCGGCTTTCGCTGCGGTGGAGAGGGCACTGTCGAGTGCTTCCAGGCCTCCGGTCCTGGCTTCAGCTCCCTCCCACACTCCTTCTCATCTGTTCCTGGCTCCCCTCATCCGGCCCTCGGAGCAGCCTGCCTCAGCACCTCTAGGAGTTCCAGTGGAACAGGATACAGCCCGTGAGGACTCCTCGACAGCCCCCCCGAGGAGATTCCTCACAAGGCAAAGTGCAAAAGGAGGCACATAGACTCCCCTGAGAGTCTCACCGAAGATACGGACTTGGATGAAGGGGAAGGCTCCCCTAGATCACCCCCCCGAGGATGTCTCCTTTGGAGACATCATGGAAATGCTCAAAATCAGGGGTGGGTGGTCTGCCCCTAAGGCTTCCTCTGATGAGTCCGTATTCCTTGAGGCGTTTGAGGCAGGACCATCTACCTCTTGGGTGTGCCCTCCACCCGACCCCCTGGTGGATCTCATATCCCCTAGGGCTTGGAAGGAACCGGACCCCATAGAGCCGATCCCCAAGCGTCCAGACAAAATTTTGAGCCCCCCTGCAGAGAGATCACACTGGAGCAGAGGTCCCCCTGTGGATGCCATGTTGGTGACTGGAGCCACCAAGAAAGAGTTGGCTCAGGAGAGCCCCATGGTTCATCCTCCGAGCAAGGAGTCTCGCGCGATGGACCATCTTGGGAAGCGGGCCTTCAGTTCAGCGACATTCTCTGAGGGCCTTGAACTACATGGCACACGTTATTCGGATGCAGCGGGATCTAATTAAGGAATACGCTGCTTCCCCCCCAGGGTCCATGTCGGAGGGAGACAAGGATCTGTACTCCTCCCGAATGGCCACCCTCCGATCTATCTGTAACACCTCTATGCGGCTGTTGTCTCATGCTACGGAGGGAGCCGCTAGAGCAGGCGGAGTCGGGCTTGTCATGAGGAGACAGGCCTGGCTCTGTCACTGTGACTTCTCAGAACCCTTTAAGGCGTCATTCACGAATGCCCCTTTTGATGGTTCTGCACTGTTCGGCAAAACCATTCGCGACACTCTTGTCCAGAGCGAGAAAGACGGGAAAACCTTGTCTGCCGTCGGAGTCCGCTTCCCTGTGCCCCATAGGTCCTTTTCCAAGAACCAAAAGGGTCAGAAGAAGATGCGTTTCTGAAACTCGCATCAATCCCAGTCTGCTCAGGACAACCAGTCCTCTCGTGGCAGAGGAGGACAGGGAGGACGCCGCCCCAGAGGCAGAGGGGGTCCCAGGAATTTTGGGTCCAGAGAACCGTACTCTGAGAGGCCCACGCAGAACCCCTGAGGGGTTACCCAACTGCTCCACTCTGGAGGCAGTCGGGGGGGGGGGCATTTTTTGAGGCACCTAGCAAAATGGGAGTCCATAACAACGGATCGCTGGGTGCTTCGTATTATATCCAGAGGTTACCAAATTCCCTTTATAGTAAACCCCAGAATCAGAAGCCTTCCCGACGTTCCACCCAGTCAGAGGGAGGCGACTGCTGCAGAAATTCAGCAGCTTCTGCAAAAAAGAGCCATCCAGCCCGTCCCCCCAGATCAAGTCGGATCAGGGTTTTACTCCAGGTTCTTTCTGGTGCCAAAAAAGACGGGGGACTTGAGGTCCATCCTCGACCTCTCTCTCCTAAACCTGGCGGTACCCAAAGAAAAGTTCCGAATGGTCACGTTGCAATCCGTCCTCCCCTTATTGCGGGAGGATGACTGGATGTGCTCCATAGACCTCAAGGATGCGTACTATCACATTCTAGTGGACAGGCGTTCCAGGAGGTTTTTCCGCTTCCGGCTGGGAGCCAGTCACTTTCAATTCAGGGTCCGCCCCTTTGGTCTCACCTCAGCCCCCAGGGTGTTCACCAAGGTCCTAGCGATAATAGCGGCCCACCTGAGACTCCAGGGAATTCAGGTCTTTCCATACCTGGACGACTGGCTCCTTACGGCCCCAACAAGGCATCTACTTTGTTCATGCAGGGATTATTTCCTCAGTCTGGCTCCACTATTAGGATTAACCATCAGCATGACCAAATCCTCTCTCATCCCTACACAGGTGTTGGATTTTATAGGGGCGAGACTGGATTCCAGACAGATGCTTGCGTTCTTGACTCCAGATCGGCTTTGGAACCTGATGTTGCACGTGCAGGCCATCCTTCAACTGTAAACTCCTTCGGCGGAATTGATCCTGAGGGCCCTAGGATCTATGGCGGCTGCAATCCCTCTGCTGCCATTGGCCCGGTTGAACATGAGGGTTCTGCAGTGGACCCTCCAGGTACAATGGTCCCTGTCTCGCAACCCCCTGTCTCACCCCATTTCCTTAAGCAAGGTTTGCAGAAGATCGCTCATGTGGTGGCTCCAGTCTCCCAATCTCCACACGGGACGTCCCTTCTCACTACCACCACCAGTCGACACAGTGACCACAGACGCTTCTCGCCTGGGGTGGGGGGGCATTTTTCAGGCAGGACAGTCCAAGGCACGTGGAATGACGTAGAGACCTCTTTGCATATCAATGTCCTAGAGATGAGGGCGGTGCTTTTGACGTTGCAGGCACTAGACAACTCTCTTCCGGTAGGGACGATTGCAGTACAGACAGACATGTCAGTCGTCTGGTACATCAACAAACAGGGGGGAACCAGGTCTTACCCCCTTTGCCGCGAGGCCATGAGAGTGTGGGAATGGGCGATTTCCACCAACCGCTTTCTCATAGCAATGCACATTCCGGGATGGTCCAACATTCTAGCGGACAGGCTCAGTCGTACTATCCTGACTCCTTACGAATGGTCTCTCAACCATCGAGTTGCAGAGCAAGTATTTGCCCGATGGGGGCAACCTTGTTGCGATTTTTTTGCCTCTCCTTCAAACACCAAATGCAACAATTACTTCGCTCTGATCCCCCCTCCGGGGGAGTCCCCGAGACACTCTCTAGTTCATGCTTGGCCTCCCGGTCTGCTTTATGCTTACCCTCCTCTTCCCCTGATGTTGAAATTATTACAGAAAGCCAGGCAGCTGGGGAGCAAGTTGATCCTTATTGCCCCATTCTGGCCTCATCAGACGTGGTTCCCTTACCTATGGTCTCACCTAGTGTATCCACCATAGATTCTGGATCCCATTCCGGATCTCATTTCTCACCCTCTCGGTCTTCCGACTCCGAACCTGGTCAATCTCAAGCTGACTGCTTGGTTGCTCCAGTTCCACTCCTCATAAGGACTCCCGGGATCTCATCACCGGTCAAAGCCATTCTTGGAGCAGCTCACAAGCCTTCCACCAGGAAGGTTTATCGGAGTAAGTGGACACGCTTCACCATTTGGGCAGAACACCGTCGTTTAGACCCTTTTACAGCCCCGATAGCGTCAGTTCTAGATTTTCTAACCTCTCTCTTTCACCAGGGGGCTAGTTCTTCCACAGTCAAGGTACAACTGGCAGCAATCTCATACTATCACGTGGGGCAAGAGTCTGGCCCTCTTATCACTTCCAAACTGTGTAAGACCTTCCTCAAGGGTACCTTCCTCCTTAGGCCTCCAGTTAAAGAGGTGGTACCTCCATGGGATTTATCCTTAGTCTTGCAGGCCTTGACTGGTCCCCATTCGAGCCAAGGCCACGGTTGATCTCAAATTTCTCTCTTGGAAGACAGCCTTTTGGTGGCCATAACTTCAGCCAAAAGAGTGTCGGAATTGCAAGCTCTTTGTGTCAAACCACCATATCTGGTCTTTCACCTGGATAGGGTTTACCTCAGGATCAATCCGTCCTTTCTACCTAAGGTATCTTCAGAAGTGAACATCAATCAATCTATCAATCTTCCAGTGTTTTTCCCCAACTTTCATAACAAAGGAGAGTACAAGCTACATTCCTTAGACGTACACAGACAACTACGTTTTTATATCCATAGAACTGCTGATCATAGGCAATCTGATCAGTTGTTTATCTCCTTTGCCAAAACTAATTTCGGAAAGTCAGTTTCTAAAGTTTCTCTCTCGATGGATCTCGAGTTGTATTCTTTTAGCATATCAGAGCTCGGGAAGGCCTGCACCTCAAGGAGTCCATGCTCATTCTACTAGGGCCATTGCCACATCTGTGGCCTTTCAAGCTAGGGTTCCACTGGATGACATTTGTTCCGCAGCCACTTGGGCTTCATCTCACACCTTTATCAGCCACTATAAAATAGATGTTGTCTCCCGAGGTAGGGCGTCCTTTGGCTCTGCGGTGCTCCGGAATATCCTTCCATGAAGGCCACCCAAGATTTAGGTAGCTGGGGACTCTGTCCCAAAGGTTGCTGACAAAATGAAGTTCCTACTTCAGATTAAGAAGTTATGTACTCACCATAACGTTCCATCTGAGTAGGTATCTTCATTTGTCTGCAACCATCCCCCCTCCTTCCCCCTGACCAAAATGATCGTTCTTGTGTTATTAGCATATGTTCCCATTGGGACACTTTTATATACTGTGCTATGGGGCAAACTTGATCTGAGGTCAGTTAGGGTAGGCAGGGGATTATGGGTAAGGGGAGGAGCTAGGAGCTCGGATCTATGCTATGATAGAAGTTGCCGGCTCGTATCCGAGATCAGATCCGTATCCCAAAGGTTGCAGACAAATGAAGAAACCTACTCAGATGGAACGTTATGGTGAGTACATAACTTCTTATTTTTTAACTTCTACTTTACTAATGTGCTTTTCTACATTCCTTCTTTTGGTATTATTTTTCTTATTGTGAAATTTTCTATGTTTGGATCCCTTTCCCTGTATTTCTCTTCGAATATCTTTGGGGCTGCCTTTTTTATGTTGATTAACCTGGTATTCGCCTTTGCATAAATATTGCACTATATCAAGTCTCTCTTTCCCATGCCCATATTTCTTTTTGCACTTTTCAAAAATATCTAGGTTTTGTTTATATCTTCGCACTTCCTCAGATGCTTCTTTTTCCAAACAGATCAAGGTTTCTTGGTCTATATACTGTTTTTCAAAAATCTGTTGTGTTAATGACCACACGTTGTTATTTGAAGCTTCTGACAGTTTTTTTCTTGCAGAAGTATTTTTCTTTCCACTAATTTATCTCTTAATCTTTTTGTTTATCTTGTGTCTGGATTTTCTGGGCTTTTTGCTTAATAGTAACAATACATAATTTCTTTCTTATCCTCAATAGTCCACTCTATCTTCTTTATGGCTCATCTTTGGCCTATTTGTTTTTATGATTTTTGTGGACTGTTACTTCCTTCTACAACAGGGGGCCATCCTCCCCCTGGGCCTGGCCTCACTGTATGAATGTTTCCGTATTTTGAAGATTCTACACTGTCATTTTTTTCCAGTCCTGGCACCAGTGAGCCTACCAGGATTGCGCACTTTTTATCCTGCGTCTTGTGCACCCAGCTATTTTTTCATTAATTTTTGACCTACTTCTGTCCATGATACATGCTCTATATATAGAGTCTATATTTCGTAAGCCGCGGTGGTACAGTGGTAGCGTTGTTGCCTCACAGCAAGAGGTTCTCCTGTTCGATACTCGGCTGGAGTGCCTTCTGTGTGGAGTCTGCATGTCCTCCCTGCGGTCAAGTGGCCTCCGAAAGACATGCGTTAATGGGCGTGCCTTTGCTGAAGGTTGGGTGTCGGGCTGGCAACTCGGCACCATACAAATCTACTGCCAATCATTAGCGGACCGGAGTTCTGCTATGGCGACCCCTAACCAGGAAAAGCCAAAAAGACAAAACAAATATACAGTCTATATATCAGTGTTACCTTGGTGAGATTTTGTAGAAAACAGGGTCCACCTTGTGAAGTTACTCACCAAGACTTGAGGGTGAATTCAGTTTCAGCACTACTACTCTCCTTTGCTGACTTTTCATCTCTCCATTCAGACCCCACCCATATGTCGTTCATGACGGACATCCAGGCATTGGGGTGCAGGGATAAGTGCCCCCCAACTCCATTCAGGAGCACTGATAAGGCTTCTAAATGAAAGGACCTCTAAGCCTTGGTTTTGTGATCCACCTCTGCATCAGGGGTGGCGTCCATTATTAGAATTCCCCTCTTTGCCTTGGTGGGTCTATTTTTAGAAGTGTCAGGTGAGAACCTTTGGGACTTCTACAGCCATAGTTTTTTACCCCCTTTCTAGGTCCAAGAAAAAGAACTCTAGGAGGTAGAGAGTCGTATTCGAATAGCAGAAAGGGTCTTCCCATCTTGTGCACTTCTGATCAGGGTTTCTTTCACTTTAAGCCCAAAGAGTGATGAGCCATGAAAAGGGGAATTAGTAAAGGACAGCTTGATATGCTCTGCAAAGTCACACAAGCACATACGGGCATGTTTCCTTACAATAATGCCAGTACTTGCAGCTCTCAAAGTGCCTTCAGCCATGTTAGAAATTAGATGAATTGGGACATTGGAAAGGAACTGTAGATTAGCTAACCTTAAGAATCCAAGGTTTTCTGCCCACTGCAGACATAGATCCAGAGAGGAATTTGGAGATTTCTTTAGTCAGTCCCTCTGGAATCTTGTGACATGTGCCAAATAATTCAGCACCCTCAGAGCTGAAGTGCAAGTCTGCTTTCCAAATCCGTCCAGCACCCTAGACTCCTTATCAGAGGATGGAGAGGAACTTTCTTATGCAAGCTCTTTTTTGGTGGTTGCTGCTGCCACTACTTTAGAATCTGTGGCTGGTCCCTTGCTCCAGTGTTGCCGATCTTTTGGGGAGACTAAGTATTTGTCTGGTTTGGGAGGAACTGGTTCAGCGATGTTTGGCTCCTTCCATGCCCACTTGGAGATGAGATCTTATCAGTGGGGTGAGCCACCCAAGATGTAGCTGAGCTGGATCAGAAGGCCTCAAGAAACACTGACTTTTCTTGGAGAGGGCATCAGTAGACCCCACTCCTTCTGTCTCAAAAGTTTGAGAATCTCCCGAATTAGATATCTTCTAGGGGGGATTTGGAGAACTCCTTCCCATTATCAAGACCTGTGTCCTCTGTGACAGACTTCTTAGGGGGAGTCCACATACCTCTTCTTACACGTATGTGTTTGATGGACCTCCCCAGTGGGATGTTCTAGAAAGGACTCAGAAGAGATTTCAGAGTCCCATATATCGAATGTCTCAAGGCTTGATGGGCCCAGCTGTACCAGGTGCACTGAATAAAAATGATCAAAAACTAGGGATGTTCTTTGGAGGGGGGAGGTGGAACCAAGTGGGAAAGAGAAGTCTGCTCATCTGATTAGGACAGTACTTTCTCAACAGTCTTGAACACCGAAGCCAAAGGAGATGCCAAAATCTGTCTGGTGGGAGCTGAGGAAACGTCTCCAGACAAACTCTGGAATTCCACTCAGCTCTGTTCAGAGGCTGATACCGGTGTTGAGCTGTCCAGCACCAAGGCTCTGAGAAGAAGGCACACCTCAAAACACCTCAGGGCTGGAATATAACATAGACAATCTTCAGTTCTGGTGTGGACAAGCCCAGGGAGATGCTTGGATCCTTAACTACTGAATCTGACTAGCAGAGCAGGGTAGGAGATACTGCAGGATGGAGGGAAGAAATGCAACTCCTAGTTCCAGCAGTAGCCAGAGCCAGGGGAGCCCCTTACTGAATCTGGATCCTGAGGAATTTCCTTATCATCCAAGTCTATATCGGTTTTAGAGAGCCTCCTGGCTAAAGGACCAACCACAGGGAAGAAGCAATGGATGGAGGTCTTGGTTACCAGCGACTAGTCCTCTCCTGAAGAAATGGAGATCTGAGCTGAGGAGACTGGCTCTGGGGAAAAAACGTACCTCAAGGAGAAGGGGAGTTTTTAATTTGATGCAGATCAGCTCAGAGAATGTTGCCAGATCTGAAGGTTTAGAGGATTTTGGCACCAGGGCAGAAGTGGCAAGAGCAGATGAAGACCGATCAAGACAGCGCGTTCTTGGCTCCTTGGTCTTTTCTGTAGGCCCCGTGACTTTATCCCATCTAGATTTGTATGAGGATTTTTGTATGAGGATTTGATGGAAGAAGGGGAATAGCCAGAATTAACAGACAGGATCTTAGATGATTCTCCAGCATTGGTAGGGAGAAGTTCCTTAAGGATAAGCTTGTTCTTTCTCTCCAAAGACTGCGCAGATAGCACACTGATCATCTAAGTCAGCATTCCCAAGGAAGTTTGCACATTTGTCTAAATTTGATATCTTGTGGCTACAGGTTACACACTTTTTAAAACTCGAAAGTTTATCAGCTATAGTGACCACAACTACAACAGCAATGACAAAAACACAGTAATGTTAAAGGCTAAGAAGCTATTAATATGGAAATAAATATATGTAAAAGTTCTTTCTTTAATCAAAAAGATGGTGCCAAAGGCACGAGGAAAAGAATAGAATGAACAACTATCTAAATAACTATGAAAGGGAAGTAATGATATAACTATAGTAAAGAGACTAAAGTACCAACAGATGCAAGGATGCTCTTTTAGATAAGTATCAAGGAAAAAAAGCTTTCTCAACATAATCCATGCCTGAGCAAAGGAGATCCGCATCTTTATCAAAGAAGTGGAAAATGAGATCTGAGGTAATGTTGGGCTTTTCAGGGGTTATGGGTAAGGGGAGGAGCCTGAGTTTGGAATCCAAAGTCTAGAGTGACCAAAGAAAAGATCCAAGGTCAGCTCCAAACACCCATCCATTGAAGAACAGATGAAAGAGTCTGCATCAGGTCTTTAAATCAATCATTTACACATGCATTTTTACATTCATACTTGCATACATGCATACAAATATTTCAAGCACGGGCATTAATGCTCTTCTAGCTTGCCAATATACCAAAACACTTGTTCCCATAATAAGTGTCTAGGCTGTTCTTAAAAATGTCTAAACTAGTTCTTGCTTTAATGTAATTTGGTAGTCTGTTCCATGCATCAGCTACTCTGTCAGAGAACCAATTAGTACACTTCTTATTCCTATAGAATCTTCTGCATAGGTTGTCTGATGATTCTCTAGTACTTTTTTGATAACCCCAAACATTCCCAGAGGTAGTTGTCTCTAAATGCCTTATATACCTGAATAAGATCTCCTCTTAGATATCTGTAAGAGACACTGTACAAGTTCAGATATTTTAGTATTTCATAATAACTTAAATTTTCGCATCCATGGATGTGCTTGGTATTTTTCCGCTGTACTCTTTCTAGTTTACTCATGCTTGTTTTCTTGCAGGATTTCCATACCGTTATTCCATACTTAAGTTAGGGTCTACTGTAACTAACAAACAATGACTTCATTATTTCTGATTTCCTAGATGTTCTAAATCTTTTTATATAACCTATAGTTCTATAACTATCATTAACCAATTGGTTGACATGATTAGAGAAGCTCATATCTGAATCTACTCATATACCCAGGTCCTTAAATGAGTCTACAGTTTCAATCACTGTGTGCTGTATTAAATATTCACCTTTCAGTTTGTGTCCCAAATTTCATATGTTTAGTTTTTGATGTATTTATTAACACATTATTCTTCTGTGCCCAAATGGTCAATTTAATCAAGTTATTTTGCAGACATGCCTTATCTGTAACATGTGTAATCAGTTAACCCAATTTCAGGTCATCTGCATATATCCTGTAGAACACCTCAAATGAAAAAGTTACATCTGAAAGATACAATTTAAAAAGTAAGGGCCTAGGACAGAGAGGGTCTATATCACATAATCGAAGTTCCGTAGCTTCGAATACCATATGTACGAACACATATGGGAAACAAAATAAATGGTTGTATGCAGGGGAGCAAGCCCCCCTGCACCTCTCACATCTCCTTCTCTATAAAGATACCAACTCCGAGTCCGCGCTACAGTGCAGTAAAGGGAAAATTATCTTTACTGCAATGTAGAGCAACCTCGAAGTTGGTATATTTAATGAGCGGGGGGGTGCAGGGGGGCTTGCCCCCTGCTTACAACCCTCAGGTATGTTCTTTTTGTTTTTATTTATTTTTTTTTTACAATCCAAGTATGACAACTTCAAACTTATGGTTTCGACCATATCACGTTCGAAGTTGTCATACTTCGACTACGTGATATAGACCCAGACAAAGACCCGTGGGACACCCTGACTGTAACCAAGGATTTCACCTGTCCAGTTGCTGTATGATACTTGCCATGTCCTATTTGTAAGCCATGCAGCTGTCCATCTTATCAAGAGTACATAAATACCTAGCTGTACTAATTTATTGATCAGAACTTTGTGTATGACCCTGTCAAATGCTGAAGTTAAATCTATATAAATTACATCACAGCACAATTGTTCATTCATAGTTGTTATTATTTTGTTATAGAACATCATGTTACAGGTGGTAATAGATCTGTTTTCAGCATATGCATGCTGATATATGGCTTCAACTCCCAACCTATCAAGTTCTGACAATAACTTATCCAATATTACCTTTTCTATTAGTTTTCCACAACATGAAAGTAGACTTAAGGGTCTGTATGACTCTGGGTTTGTTCTACTCCCTTTCCCTTAAAAGCAGGTTTAATAAGTGCATGTCTCCAATCTTGAGGAATATCCTCATATTTATATGACTTAGTGAATAATAGACATAATGGTACTGTAAGTTCTTGCTGGTGTGATTCTCAGGTCACTGTTACTAATTCCGTCTCCTCCCTGTGCTTTGTTTGGATCCAGTTTGTGCAGTTATTTTTCAATATAATCTAATTTGATTTGATTCCAGTATCTGGAGTTAACTGGATGTCACTGACAATTTATCATCCCTTTTGTGGAGCCAAACTATTTTGCATAAGATTTTGTAAATGTATCTATAATATGTTGTGTCTGTGAATAAATTTTAGAATCTGCACACAGTTTATCAATTTATGTGTCTTTACTCCTTCAACATATTATGTATCAATAAAAAGGTTTCTTATTATGCTCAGTATCTTTATATAAATTTTCTTCCAATTTTTCTTGATCTTGTCTCACACTATGCTTATTCTGTTTGTGCAGCTTGTTTATTTCAGTTTTCAAAGTTATACTTTGACCTCTCTTCCATTTTTTGTATTTTTTGTCTCTCACCTCACCTTAATCAGATAACTTGCTGTTATGGAAATATATCCCCCTGATGTTGTATGCCTAGATCCTGATGTTAAACATTTTTTTTTTATTTTTTGCACTCAAACAATTTCTCTTTCAAAACTTTTCACATTCCATCTGCAGTTTTTCCACTGAACACCTCACTCCAGTTAGTTTTACACAGTGACTGTTTTGCTTCCATATAATCTGTAATTAAACTTCTGTGTATTGGCTTAGATTTCAGTTTGGCAGAAATTATGTAACAACAAATTAACCTTTATAACCCCATGATCATTGCACGTCAGTGGTGGTAAAACATTAATTTCTTTGGGGGTGCAAACAATGTCTACTATGTCTACTATGTTCCAACCCCTGGTAGTTTTTTTTTTTACAATCTGAAGCAATTGTTGTTCCTGAATATACGCTGTGAATAATTTCCTTACTAACACTATTGAATCAATATTTTTCCAGTCTGTTTCTGGTAAATTTAAGTCCCCAGCTAATATTATTCTTCCCTTCTGCGTTTCATGCAAGAAATGTATGAATTCCTCTAGGTCATCTGCACTTGACTTTGGTGGTCTATACACTCCAATAATTGTTGTGTTCCAGGGTTGTCTTTATTGTCACAGTTACACAGTCTATAGTATTGGTATTATCACTGAACATGTCATAATCATGGGTCTCATAGCTATCTTTAATCCCTAGCATAACACCTCCACCTGATTTTTTGTTAAAATGTTTGTTACAGTAAAAACATTTATACTCTGACAGAACTGGTTTCCAGTCATTGTTCTTTAACCATGTTTCATAAACAGCAACATCAATCTTGTGGGAACGTAGCAAATTTTCCAATTAAAAACTTTATTATTAATGCTCCTAGCATTAACAACTATCAGAGGTGCATCAAATTTTGCTATCTGTGAACTGTTAAATTTTCGATCTAGCAAAAATCGTGTCTAGTGTTTGTTAAATATTGCAAAATATGTGCTGCAAAGATTTGCTTCCCTGATCTTGACAAATGCACACCATCCTGTCTGAACACGTGTGCCCAAAACTAGGCTTGGATGCTTTTCACATTTCCATTTTTTAAAACAGGACATTTTTTCCATGTAGGTATTTATCCAAAAATCTTTTCATTCACAGTGACCTAACTATCCTTTCTCTAGGTGATTTGTGAAAAATACGTCCTAACACCACTACAAGCTATACTGTCTAAGAGGGCTGTCGGTTAAAATTATTTGCAAGTTATCAACACAAAAGAACTTATCTAACAATTATATTTCTTTCATTATTTTTTCTTTTATATTTAAACTTTATCCCCCACCCTTTCTTCAAGAACTATCTTATTTCAGCTAATACATAACCCTCTTCCATTTCCTTGTTCATTAGCACATTCACACATCTTTTGTTTTTCCCACAGCACCCATTTTGTCACAAACAGTATTTTATCCCACTTTTCAGTATTACATTTCTTTACTTTATCGTACTTCCCATATAATATAATTTATTTGTACATTTAAACCCTTTTCATCTATATTTATTTTAAACTTTTCCCAAATTTATTCACTCTTAATTATTTTTGCAATCTAAAAAACAAACAATGTCAACGCATCTTCTTTCTTCTATCATCTTATACTTCATATTCCCTTTCACCAGGTTAAATAAATGCACAGACTCTAAATGCACCACTGGATTTTTAGATTTAAACCACCTTCTTTATCATAAATCGTTACTCGTCTCACTGGCTTCAGCCTTGAGTCCTAAAAGAAGCTAGACACACAATATATATTCCACCCAAGTATGCTGTTTTTCCTAACACATAAGTATTCAACTTAAGTCTTTTTCTGAAATGGTAAATAAAAACTTTTCCACCAAGCTAACTTTTTTTTATTTATTCTAGTATCTCTCTCTCCACTGACTTACTACACTTTCATACTCACCAAATGTCACTCCCCAAATCATTTCCTTTTTTGTGAACAATATTCATTTATATTTTTATCTCACCACATCCCTTACCAGCAGATAACATTTTAACATAATTTCAATCCTTATTAGAACCTCACTTATCCATTCCTTGTTTTTTTATTATTAGGACTAAATCATCTTCATATGTCATACATACTGGTAATATAACATTGGATCCATTGCACATCTTGTCACTTTCATTTCGTACATACATACATACATACATAATACATGTCTGTACTACTGCATTCATTACTAATTCAAATATCCACATACTCAATGGGCATTCCTTTTTTATTCCTCTTTTAAAAGGAATCCACACAATTACATGATACTGCAAATAGGTCTAAATATAGCTACGCAAAAAAGAATCCAAAAATGCGAGTCCGTACTACTGCAGTCTCCAACAATTAAATTCCATGGCCAGAAGTCCAACGATTTTTACAAAACTGCATTCATTATTTGTTTATATGCATTTGGATACTGGGAATGTCTGCTTGGGTTATACAGTATACCCCTTTTCAGCAGAGGTCCCGGGAAAAAAGTATGAAAAACTTTTTCAGCGATAGAAAAACTTACAAATTGATTCAAGCAGACATTTTGTGAGTGTAAACAAAATTTTAAGTGCAATGATTATAGGTTCAACTTAGACTAGCCCTGAGATTCAGTTAACTCCATGTAGGCTTCATGCAGAGCTGCATGTGGCAGCACACAATGCATATTAATGAAGTGCAATGCACCTAAGCTAGGTTTCATGGCTGGCAACAGTGTTGCTGGTCAGGAAACCATGTAAATGAATGCGGATATCATTTCTGTGTACAACAGAGCACCTGTGGTTTGCGGATTGGTGCAGAATGCCACCCTGAGCACCAGGGCTTCACAGATAGCTGTGAATCTGTTAATACAACACATCTCTGCAAAGACCAACATAATGCATTAACCAGAAATAGGGACATAATTGCCATAGATGTCGCATACACATGTGGTAGAATGAAACACAAACATACCTGTCATTCCCTTTGAGCAAGATTTGGGGACAAAGGCATACATAATGGGGGGTCAAAGGACCAATAATAGGGGCAGATATTTAATATTGCACTTCCAAACCTAGAAAGTTGATAGAATAAATAGGTTGTACATTAGTATGAACTGTCTGAAGAGGATGAAGTTTGAAACTCAAATCTCAGTCATCTGTTTCACTTCTCAATAACATGTTAATGATTTGCCAGAAACCAGAAATGCTATGAGGAAAAGATCACAAATATGAGACAAAATCTGGACATTCTGCACAAATCAGGACAGTTGAGAGATATGCACTCAAATGTATGTAATATTGAGTCACATCAGTGCAAGATCATCCCAGTGATATGCCAGAAAGCCACAAATTTGATAAGGAAAACATCTGGACATCTTTGGGAATATCTGGGCAGGTGAGGGGTATGAATGTGAAGTATATGGTCCAAACATAGTACAGGACAGTGTACCTGTAATGCAGAGTATTGTGATATCCAATTCCTGGCATTCTGTACGGAAGCTGTGTTAATGATCTGTAACAGGACATGGGACTGCATGTAAAATGATCACTCAGGGGAAGTGTGTGTATGAAATGGGGACAAACAGATGAATTGTAGGACTGAATACAGGGAAAAAGGACAGATAAAACTCCCTCGTATAGCAGAGGAGGGCATGTCAATGGAAGATAGTTGTAGCAGCAACACCAAGGATATATCAATTTGGTACAGTACGGACTGTACAATGAAAATCTGCTGTTTGTGACTGTCACACAAGGTGATATAACAATGGGGGGTGGATGTCTCTGAGATAGGTTCCTTTCATGAGTAATGTAGAAGACCTCTATCAGAGATCTGACATACAGTTGTTCTAGGGTGCATATTGTGAAACTGTGCAAACTGATGTGCCTGAATATGAGTGTACTCTCAGCAAAGGTCTCCAGCAAGTGGGGCATAGCTAAAGGATCATAGAAAGCATTACAAGAAACAACCCCAATCATGGACAATATCAGAATAATACCACCACTAATCACATGCATCTGACATAACATATGTGACATGGAGTGATAAGAGACAAGCTTGCACACACACACACACACACACACACACACACACACACACACACACACACACACACACACCTGAACAACTATTATGACACATCCACACTCTAGCAGGGTAACCATGCACACTACCCTGGCACTGTAATATCTGCAAAAGGTGTTAGGATGGACACTGCTAAACTGCTATACCTGTATGCGACAGCATGGACAGTACAGGGTAATTGCCTTGTGTGCATGGCATATATATGTGGCACAATCCACACCATCATAAAAGAGATAAATGCTGTTAATGTTGTCAAACACCTATGTATGTAGTGTGTGCATAAGCAGAACAAGTAGCACACATGCATCTGGTGTGACAACTAGATTGGTGTTCCACACCGTCCGACAGTAATGCGTATTCCACATAAAGAATACCTAGGTATGGCCAATAAGCTGTGTGACAGTGCACTGTGACAAAGGTGGTACACTTCAGTTACACGTCACTGGAAGATGTATAAGCAGGTACATGAAGAAGGGTGCATTGTACACCGTTATTGTTGTGATGAAGGCTAGAAGCCATAAAGGTATTATGGCCTCTGATGTGCATGCCCTAAACATACCCAGTACTTGTGTTACATTCAAGGGAGTAGGCAGCACTGTAACCACATGCTGATGGATGTACCACTTATCTTGTATCCCAGGACACAGGTCACATACCTATTGGTCTGAATATATGGTGTGATATCCACATTATACTTAGGTGGTGTATTTGTTTCCTGATTCAACAAATCCCTCCATGTTTCTTGTCAATGCAAGTGTTGTCATGGCTGTGGCTGTGTTTTTTGGCATGTGTTAATACTGTCTGTATTATACTAATGTCAGAGTTGGAGTCATTGATTGCTCACAAGCTGTAGTCCTTCAGGTAGCTGTTTGGACACACCATGTGTATGTCATCTGTAATGTCAATCGTTTAGTTAATGATCAGGAAAGGGCCTAGCAGTCATCCCCGATGTACCGATCTGATAATTGGACCAGAGATATAGGTAATGTCACACATGTCAACATAGTGGGATGCCATGTATGTCATATACTGATCTATCTATTTGGTGATATAGCTGTTTATGGTAAAGTATGACAGTGATGATTGAATGCTTCACTGTGGATTTGTGTCATATGCTTTGACCTGTTCAAGTTCCACAAGTTGATACTGTTGTCATCATGCATGCCCTCGATGACCTCTTTGAGGACAGCTATCAGATGTAATGGACCTGATATAGCATTAACAACTCACACAAGTTTGTTGCACATGCCTGGAATATTGCTAGTATACATGTAGAAGAAGTCCATAATGAAATGTTGGTCTATCTCACAGTTGAGGATGCCTCTACACATGCATGCATCTGGCGCTGTCCCCCCAACTCATGTGGATGCATGGTGATGTATACCATTGTATGGAACATAGGCCTTGTGGAAGGTATGTTGATTGTGTATTCAACCATATCAGGAAGGTGTATGTGCTGAGTCATGCCATAGGTGAGCTGTGAAATTGTCACAGCCCATTGATTCTGTGTGATAGGCCTGGATGAAGGTAAGACAGTGCATACTGCCTATTGTGATCTGGCCTAGGGTTTTGACACAATCCCCCATGCAGGTATCATTGACAAAATCTCCAAGCTGGCAATTAAACCTTATGTCAGTTGATGGGTAACCAGTTGGCTCACTGACAGAACACATCATGTGAAAGCTGGTAAATCAATATGTGCCTGTAGAGCTGTCACCATTGGCAAAACCCAGGGATGTGTGCTTGGCCCTTTATTGTTTGAACTGTATTTCTAGACAGTTCAGGCTAAAGTATATGGCCTTTGGCTTACCACATTTACTAATTCTTGCATATTGTGTGCACTCATTGAGACCAGCAATGGTCATAACATAGTATAGGAGAATCTAACGCCCACAAATGAATGGTGACAAAGACTACAAAAAATGCAGGAATGCGTGTTTGTAATGTTGTTCATCTGAAAAGTGGAATTCCATGTTAATCACAGCATTGGCAACAGTGCTGCCATGCAGAAACCCAGTGATGTAAGCACTGGGAACACATGTAGAAAGCAATCTGAACTGTGACCACCAAGTGTCCACACTGATATTGAAAGCCTATGTTGTGTACATTATAATTCACACCATCATATTAAGATATTAGGATTGTATGACAGCACTGTAGGCCAACCTCATTACAACACTAATAGGGTATAATGCTCTCTTTTACATGTACCTCACCAGACACATGGAGCAGCTGGAGAGACCACCGGGATTTCTTGGCATGATAACACAGGGCATACAAACCATCCATGTCATTATGTATGTGGATAGATTAAAAGCCATGCCACTGTAATCTTTATTGTATAGGATGAGGTGACTTTTGCCTGGCCAGTCTCTGACCATGCCCTGGTGGCAGTACTGCATATCCAAAATTCTGATATAGCTGATAACATCAGCAGTGTCTGTTGAGGAGAAGATAAGCGTCCCATGTGCTGGTGTAAATGCTGTCTGTAATGTCAAGCATGAACTCTCTCTCTCTCTCACACACACACACACACACACACACACACACACACACACTTGACTGCAGTGAGAATAGAACCCCTACCTATCTAAGTACATGGACTACAGAACACAGTACTTTACACAAGCACCATGGCACAAGTCTGATATATACTAGAGTGCAGGTCAACTTATAGTAGATATCAGCAGTGTCTGTTGAGAAGAAGATAAGTGTCTCACATGCTGTTGTAAAATGCTGTCTGTAATTTCAAGCATGAACCCCACCCACCCACCCACACACACACACACACACACACACACACACACACACACACACACACACACACACACACACACACACACACACAGTTGACTGCAGTGAAAATAGAACCCCTACCCAAGTACACAGACTACAGAACCCAGTACTTTATACAAGTGCCACAGACAAGTCTGATTTATACTGGAGTGCATGCCAACTTATAGTAGATGACGTCAGCAGTGTCTGTTGAGAAAAAGATAACATTGTTTTACATGCTGTTGTAAAATGCTGTCTGTAATATCAAGCAAAAGCTCACACACACCTACACCCCTCCCCCCACACACACATAGTTGACTGCAGTGAGAACAGAACCTCTACCTATCTAAGTACATGGACTACAGAACACAGTACTTTTAATGACACAAGTCTAATTTATACTAGAGTGCAGGTCAACTTATAGTAGATGACATCAGTAGTGTCTGTTGAGGAGAAGATAACAGTGCTCCACATGTTGGTATAAAATGTTCTCTGTAATGTCAAGCATGAGCTCACACACACACACACACACACACACACACACACACACACACACACACACACACGTTGACTCCAGTGAGAACAGAACCCCTACTATCTAAATACACAGACTACAGAACACAGTATTTAACGCATGTGCCACAGCACAAGTCTGATTTATACAGGAGTGCAGATGAACTTTCAGTAGATGACATCAGCAGGCCAAGTGGAGGACAACAGGTTGGGAGACCTGCATAGGCAGATAGCTTCGTAGGCTCATAGGGTGTTTAGAAGTCTAGCTGTGTAAAAACACAAGTACCCTTATTGAGTATAGTTTGATGGTCATTTTCAGCAGAGTGAGTTTGTGAGCAGCACCAATTGGCCCTGTCAATGAGGGACACAGATGCTAGCCCAGAGGTGACTTTATAATCACCCAACCAGTACTCAAATTTGCACTCTCAGTGTGAGCCTATTACAGAGGAGTGTGAATCATTTTGGGATATATCTGCCTCCCCAACATGTTCTGTTTATGTCACATGCTAGGTTGAGAACCTTGGGGCAAATTATTCTTGTACCATTTGAATTGCAGATGTCCATCATTTCCAGAAGGGCAGGGTCTGAGACTGCTCTGCAAAGCAGGCATAGGACACCTCTCTGCAACCTGCATGATACAGAGTACAGTGACAGGTATGTCGGCCTTTCCATGCATATCATGTTTGGAAACCTGGGAGTCTCCCATGCACATCCCTGTGTTTTCTCCAATTGCTGCAGGTGTCTGGTGAGGTACAGACAGACATGTGCATTGTACTCCATTATTGGTGTGATAAGGGTAGAGTACAGCAGAGGTATGACTATCCAGAACTTGGATGTGATGTCCATATGTATGATATGCGCAATGCATATTGCGTGTGTCACCACTATGGACACATAATGATGAAAGTGTAGATTGCTATCAAAATGTGTTCCCAAGTCTCACATCGCTGTGTTTGAGCTTGGGGGAGGGGTGCTATGTATATCATAATTAGCAGGGGTACTTCATTGACAAAGGAGACAATGAGTCATTGTATGCTTTAAGGTTCAGTCCATGAGTTTGGCAGCAATCATTAGTTTGTGTCAACCCCTTCTGTAATATGTTACCATCATTGGGGAACTCTTTATGAGTGCATCCAGTTTACAGTCAACTGCAAACTTGGTAAACCGCAGGCCATCTACTTTTGCCTGTGCTTAAGGGAAGTATTTTCTAAGCAGTTGAGGGCCCAGTACAAATCCTTGCAGTATTCCACTGGTGAGTGGGCTAGTGGTGGAGGTGCAGTCCCCAACTTTGACCATGTGTATTCTGTCGTTGAGCTAGTTGGCTATCCATCTAGTATTGTATGGCCTAATTCCCAGTTGGGAGACCTTCACTATGGGATATGAATGGGATATGAATGGAAAATAGTGTCAGAGGCCTTGGATAACTCAACATTGGTGGTTATCCCTATCCCTCATCCAGGTCTTTGAATTCAGTATCCAAGAGGTCCTCAAAGGTCAATAAGCAAGATCTACCCTTGACAAAACCAAAATTGGTAGTGTCAAGTGTGTTAAGGGTCACCTTTGTCCCTGTAAATATCATCCATGCTGATTCCTGCACTAGCCTTGCAGATGAGGCTTTTTAGACATATGGGACAATAGTTGTTGTTCTGCATGTTACCAGATTGATGTGCATTGCATAACATACAACATCTGAGATTACATTTTGTAGAGTGTTTAATATATGTGTGGAAAAAGTATTGAGACCCCAGGGCTGCGGTGCTGGGGGGTTTGCAGACACATAAATGTGTTGTAAATATGTGGCATACTGTTAGATGGGGCCCTGAGTTTGTAAAGTTTCCACATGTAATTTCATGTCATACAGAGGAAATGGACAGTAAACAGTAGTAATAAAGTATAATATATACAGTTCTATAGCACAGCAAGCAGCAGGTTTGCTCAATGGTTACCAAAGTGCATATACACGTGAGATGCACATGTTTGCATGTAGCTAAGCAGTGCACAAACATGAGCCACATTGCTAAAGTCTGACAGTTAGTACTGAGTCTCTGGAATACACCTGCAACTTAGCTGACTCTGTGGCAGCACATGTTAATGCAGCTAATGGAGTGATGCATTCCTTTTTTTTGGGGGGGGGGCAGATGGTACTGGATTTGAATGCAGCTGTATGTAATACTTTTAACTACTTTTGCATTACTGTTGCTGCACATTAGTGCACAATACTCTGCACCATCAAGCAATAATGCATTAAAGAAAAGAAATGGGGAAGGTAGGACAGTGGTGAAATGGGGAGCAGCAGGAGGAAGAACGAAGGGAAAGCAGGGCCGAAATGTGCAGGAGGGAAGTAGGAAAGAACCATAGCTGTCCATTTCATACACAACAGTGTAAAGTGAACACGTGCAAAATATTAACTGAATTTGGACTGTCATCTCCAGAGGGATGTTCTCTTTTTGACTGTCTGAGTCCTGTCTGGCTAGTTGTCCAGTTTGCGCACTGCCACACTTCAAGCAAATGAGGTAAGCACAGCCAAACCTGACATTTATTTTTTCTCCTGTTCCTGTGTTTGCACTAAGAGGTGCATTGGACAAACGCCACCCCCCACACTGCAAAAAAAGAAAAAAGGGGAGAAATAGTTGAAATGAGGAAAAGCAATGTATGACATACACATCTGAAAATATTGGTACACATGAGCTATTCCTACATAGGTCTGTATTACAATTCTCACTCAAATGCAACTTCAGAACACAGGATGGATGCATGCTTTATCCCTCTGTCACACAAATGGCTTTGCAGCAACGATATGAACTCAAGCTGCACACAACCAACTGCAACAGCATCTACAGTGATATCAAACCATACAAGTGTTATCTGTACATTTATTAGTTTTGGATGTAGTGCACCAAGTAATCACACAACCAGTCATGATTATTGCTTACAAATACAGAGCTCTGTCTAACATTTCTGTATTTTTTGGCCCTTCTTCATTTATCTGAGCAGTAATTTGAGACATGCAGTGTGTAATCCATTCTATATCATCAACCTTAAAATGTGTATGGATATTAAGTGAAAATATCATATGCAGTTGGCAACAAATGAAGGGCAGGTTGGATATTAAGGAATACAACCTGTGACTGGTGTGCTGCTTGCTTACATTTCCAACTTGGAAGGAAGGCAGCCTGCAGTGCAGTTGAGTTTTCCTCATCCTAAACAGTAGTCACTCACAGCTGCAATTCATTAATAATAAACATGTTTGCATGTAGCTAAGCAGTGCACAAACGTGAGCCACATTGCTAAAGTCTGACAGTATTGAGTCTCCGGAATACACCTGCTACTTAACTGACTCTGTGGTAGCACATGTTAATGAAGCTAATGCAGTGATGGATTCCTTTTTTTGGGGGGGGGGGCAGATAGTATTGGATTCAAATACAGCTGTATGTAATACATTTAATGTTTACATCTCCTACACAGTTCCAAGTATTTGGGATTCAGCAATTTTAATGAGTTCACACCTCATTTGCATCTTCACAGTGATAACAGTACTGAGTCTACACCATATGAAAAGGCAACCATGTAGCTAGGCAAACTGATGGTGAGGGCAGTTGTATATGTTTGGAAGACTGAAAAAATGCTTTTTCTTCAAGATATATATGTACAGAGAAGTACTGAACTTCCATATTGTAACCTACATGTTGCATATGCTGGAATGTATTTAAGAAAAATCTGAAGCAAAGAGCTTGTGCACTTTTATCTGTATGCATTAGTTAGAAGTGTACTGATGGCATGGGCATGTTTGCCAATCCATTTCAGAGGTATACATGATTACTGATAACATGAAAATGGAATGGTGTGTGATAAATATGTAGAAATGTTTCAGGGACAGGTCCTTTGATAGCACTTTTAGCATTTCAAAGATGGTTTGTTAGCAAAATGGGTTATTTGCCTGTTGTTGTAGTTGAGGGGAGCAAGGCTGACTTACTATTATGGCACAAACAAGGATGGACTGTTCTTTTGGGCGGGGGAGCAAAGGTGAGTTACTGTTATGGCACAAACAAGGATATGTTGCTCTTGTTACTCTCCTTGTTTTGCATCCTGCCTGTTGTTAGCATTTCACACCTCTAGACTGTTTTATGTTTCTCCATTGGGGAGTACTGACTGGCTACCTTTTTCTATTTTATCTGGAAACAGTTATTTTGTAGTTGTGTGATACCTGTGTGTATTATCCTTCTGTTGTATTTTAGGATACCTACATGTATGCCACCCAGGATTGTCAATCCACGGAGACCTCCCTTTACTGATGCTGAGAACCAGGTGATTATTGATGGCTTTAAGCAACATAGTGCTTTTCTGCTGGAAAGGGGCAGGGAGATATGGCACGTAGGATGCAAATATGGTGGCAGATAGGTGACGTCAATGCCATGGGTGGCCATGGCAGGGCATACAAGCAAGTGTGCCCCATCGCTAATGATATAATCACATCTGGATGGAGGAGAGCAGGTGCAGTGGGCCATGTCCAGATGGTTATTGGGGGAGGGTCTGCTAGGGAACCACCACCAACCCCCAATGAAGAGTTCCTGGCCAATATTAGAGATCCAGACAGCTCCCAGGAGAGTGCAGTACAGCATGTCCTGGATGTTGGAGCAACAGCTTCCAAGACAGCAAGCATGTTCCAGGAGTAGCTTCTAGGTAGACTTTGGAATCTGGACAGCTGAATATTGCTGTATAGTAAAACAATCAAAATCAGTAAGTTAATTCTGTGTCACGTGTCTTTTTTTTTTAGGAGTGGGGGATTGAAAATTGCTACAGTTATAAGCTTAGGTTGGAGTTACCAACCACATTCTTGTTGAAGGTATAGTTAATGGACATATAAAGGGATACATGTATTAGCCCCTGTGTTGCTGTTAATTGTGATGATGTTGCCCTTACCTATTGCTTAACTTCTTCCAGGACCCTACAGATGGTAATGCAAACATTTTTATGTCAGTACTGCTGAGCAATTTAAAGAAATGTTGTAGTGAGTGATGTTGATGTCAGGCTTGTTGTGTGTATTGCTGTACTTTCTGTAATAGTGGCAGCACTGTTAGTTTGTTAGCATATATTGCACTACAATAGTGCAGGTATTAATTTATTCCGGTGTTTCTCGCTTTTTTTTCACAGATGATCATGACAGTGGGAGTGTGGGCCCTGTGCCACCTGATGTCAGTGTATCAGCAAACTCTGATGATGATGGTGGCCAAACTGAGGCACAGTCGGGGGATGCAGAGGTTGAATCTGACATGGAGGTTGACATACAGCCATCCCTTGCATTTCCATCGGACATAGCCAGTAGGCCTACACCTTCCTATCCGGTGCTCACAGATATTGGGACAGGCGGAGGGTGAGGACTTTGATCAGGGAAGTGTGGCTACTCCTGCTCCAGTGGTGTTGAGTCCGGCTGTAGCCAAAGTGTGGGTCAGGTACCATGCAGGAGGATTGATAGGTGTTTTTGGAGTGGGCCTGCTGACTGTTCCTCTTTCACCTGTTGCAGGTGTCTCTGTGCCACTCAATGTATAGAGAAGACTAACGTCCACACTAACTGATGAAAACAACAACAGGAATGGCAGAGCTGAGTATATAACGTATGTTTAGGGCTGCCATGGAGGCACAGACACATTCCCATAGGAGCTCTAGACAAATGCTCAGGGTTGTGAATGTGGCACAGTCTAACATGCGCGATTGCCTCCATCGTGTTGCCGATTCACTGGATCAGATGAATGGCACGTTGGAATGAGGGATGTCTGTCATGGAACGAGTAGTGTCTGTGATGAAACATCTGCTGGGAGGGGAAAAGCATCCTAATGGGCATAGGTCAGCCACATCATCTGCTGTCAACCAAAATGACCATGCCTGATCATGCTCCCGCAGTGGCACTATTTCCACTGCTCCTTCAGTGATTGTGCTGCCCACACCCAGATGTGACAGGCAATGGAGTCATGGTCCTGGGCATCCCATGAAGGGAGCTCATCCAGCAGACATCAGTCACGTTCAGGTAGCAGCACTGCTTCTGACCATGGACATGCCATTTCGACTCCTGGCAGAGCAAGTTCTCATGATTGGAGACAACAGCGATAAACTGTCAACTCTACCATACACGACTGACACCTGTCCACCATACAAAGACATAGAGTCAGCAGAGAGCTTGGCTTTGTTCATGCAGACACACATTAATTTCACCTGGAGAACCCCTACAGACACACACAACAGTTTCTCATTTTGTCTCACTGGTCATTTTTTTGGTTTATCCAGATGTCTGCCTTCTACTCTTTTTTACTCGGACATACTCACTGACCTTTTGTGTCAGCCTAGGCTTCCTGCTTCCCCCCCCCCCCAACAAACATAGAACACCCTGTGCAAGTGATAACTGTGCCATATCCCTGTTTTCTGTCTTTTGGATTCAGGGATACAAAAGCTTTATGACTGATGCTCAGGGTGCATGGCTAACTTAATGCTTAGTATATCTGGATTTGTGGTGTTGAACTGATAATTGTACCTTTGACTTGTATTGGTCTTGGAAAGTTAGACATTTGCTAGCATCAGAATTTCCCAAATTTATAGTGAATGATCTTGTGAGGAGAAACTACAATGTGTGTCATTAGATGTTTTTGTATTCTAATGTTGCAGTACTCTTAACATGCGTGTGTCCTCCACCCCAAGCGACTTGACGTCCAGCCAGGATACAACAGCTTTGCTTTTAGCTACTGCAAGTACATGGAACATCACATGTATGGCTTGTCTAACGTCAACCATAAAAAGATGTCTGCACGTACAATCCTCTGAACTTCTCTTCCACCATTCAGAATGCTTGATTGGTATGTCAGTCTGCCTGTTTCCGTTTGCTGCTTCCAGCTTTCAGATAAGTGCCCTGTTGGGGTTTTAATTTTTTATTGCTACTGCTTTTTTTGTTTATTTCATGTCATCTAGGAAGGGCAAGTGTAGGTGCAGAAGGCAAATTCCATATAAGGACAGCCACAAACTTTGTCAGTTTTGCCTAGGCCCAAATCTCAACTACTGTTCCTGTGCTATTTCTCAGGCATCGAGCCTCTACTTAGAGAACTGACTTTTGAAAAGACTAGCCAAGGACATTATGTAAGGTTCTGTGGAAAGTTGGCTTTGCCGACTTTGAAGAGAAAGGTCATTAAGCCTAGGCCTAAATCCTCTTCTGCTGCACCTCTTTCTGCTGACGTATCCCTTGAGGTTAATGAAGACCTGGAGGTATGTTCTGAGGTTGGGTCTGGTTTTTCGGCAGGTACCACTTCAGAGGCCATTAAAGAATCCAACCTAGGAATGTCCTCAGAGGCAGCGCAGCTGTCCATTTTATATGGACAAGAGGAACCACAGCTTGTTGTGTTGGAAGAGTCCAGAGATATACTTCAATCTCTAGTTAGGGAAGAAGTCCCGGTGTCAGTCATTGAAGGCAGGCCTACATCAAGTCCTTCTACTTTTTTATTTTTTTTATTTATTTTACATTTGTTGACCGGGCTAGTCTAGCTGGATACATATCCATTTTGAGTAGAGGCCCGGGGAGAAAATCTCCAAGAATAACAAACAAAAAGCAATCAACAATAAAAAAACGTATATAAAGTACAATCTTGAAAACGTTTACAGAAGAACACATGCAAAATTCAATCAAGGAAGAAGTACCAATAAAGTTGTATACCAAAAACAATATAGAAAATAGTATCGAGTAGAACAGATGTATAAGAAAAAAGTTTTTATATTTTTAAAGATATGAAATATTAACTGCCATACTACCATTGAGCACGACTGGAGCAGTAAACAATAAGGTAATATTCACGAGAGGATGTAATATACAAGTATATATAAATAATTCACTCAAAAGTTTCATGATAAGCAGATTTTATAGGGAAGGCTTAGGATGATGCAGGTAGTTATTAGTAAGAAGTATAACAGTTAATCAGGGATAGTACAGGAACATAACCAGTGTGACTTGAGATGAAGCTTGAGTTTCTTTTTAAAAAGTATATGAGAGCAGAGAATTGTGAGTTCAGTGGGTAGTAGATTCCATAGCTTACAATGGTATTAGAGAAAAGGGAGTCACCTGCTAAATTGTTGGATCTGCAAATGTTAAACAGTAGTTTGTTAGAAGAGCGTAAGTTTTTATGATTTTGGTAGGGGGTAAGTAGGTTTGAGAGTATAGGAGTATTGGTGCATTGATACAGGGTTTTGTGGGCAATAGTAAGCTGTGAAAAGTGTAGATGGTGTAGAAACTCTAACCAATCAAGTTGTTTAAGATTAAGACAGTGATGAGTTCTGAAAGGAGAGGCAGTAGCAAATCTGGCAATATTGTTATAGGATACTGTCAGTTTGTTAATGTTGGTTTTAGAAAGATTTGTATAAATGGGTGAAGCATAGAGTACTTGCCATCAGGCAGAGGTACATGTTAAGAAAAAACAGAAAACAAAGCATCTTCTGGCTCCTAAATCGCCACAGTCTGATTGGGATACTTTTTCACAGGGACTAATTAAGGCTTTAATGGCTCTTAAGCCTTCTACTGCTGTTTCTATTACCTCTTTTACTTCTTCCTCTGTTAGGAGGGTTAGGGAACAGGAGTTCTTGGAGGATGAGTCTTCATTTGACGAAGAGTCCTTGGCATACTCAACTCAAATTACATCCTCTTTAAAATATGCTTCCCCTGAGGAAGAATCGAATGGTGCAGATTTTCTAGTGGAAGAGAGATCTTTTGGGGAGACTGTTAATAAGATGAAATAATTATTTAAATCGGACAGCTCTTAGGTCTCTGAGGTGCAAAAAAACAGGTATTATGACCGTTTGCAAATGGAATCTCCTTTCCTTTCTGCTGTGCCGCCTGTACTGCCAACATTTTTGGATGCTTTCTCTTCTGCTTCTAAGGCCCCAGATTCACAGGCTCCTGCTCCTAAAAGGCCTGACAGATTTGATAAGGTGCCTGACGATTGCAGATTCCTTTACAAATGTTCTTCAGCTGATTGAGCTGTGGTATCCATTGCCTCTGACAAATCCACTTCTTCTTCTTCTCCTCCTCCTTCTCCTTCTTCTTCTTCTTCCAGAACTATGAAGATTGTTAAAGACCTCCTCAGTCTAAAACTTCTCTTTCAGGTCCCACTTCTAAACCATCTTTTTCAGATAGGCCAGGTAGTCTGTGACTACCAACCGCTTCCAAAACTTACTCCTCTGTCTCTTCATCTGTCCCTCTCACTTCCAGCTTGGGCAAGTATAACTCAGGATTCCTGGGTTCTCGCTGTTATTCAGCATGCATATTGCATGACCTGGAATAACCCTCCTTTCAGAGGCATTCCTTAACCTTCTCCAAACCGGTTGGATTTGTTTCCACAGGTTCTAAAAGAATTAATAACTAAAGGCACAATTCAACATGTTCCTCTAGACCAAATGTAAGGGGGTTTACTCAAGAATGTTTCTTGTGTCCAGAATGGATGGTCTTTGGAGTCGCATTCTGGATGTTTCCCATTTAAACACTTTTCTAAAAGTTCCAACTTTTCGCATGCTGTCTTTACAGACTTTGTTTCCTTTAATTCCACCTCAGGCCTACATCACCTCTCTGGACATCAAGGATGCCTACCTTCAATACCTATTAATCCTCTTTACAGGACTTTTTACGTTTTTAGTAGCGTCCTTGCACTTTCAGTTCTCTGCCTTGCTCTTTGGTTTAGCTACAGCCCCAAGGGTATTCACAAAGCATTTGGTCCCTGTGATTGCTTATTGCAGGATGAGAGTTATTCAGGTATATCCATACCTGGACAATCTTCTTTTACTGGCTCCTGTTCCAGAACAGTTAAATCAAAATCTGCAGTTTGTCATCTTTCTTCTGCAAAGGTTCACAATACATTTAAAAAATATATATATTTCTTTTCCCTTCTCAGGATCACATTTTCCTAGGGTGCAGGCTAAGAACAGATCTTATGATGGCTTTTCTTCCACCAGAAAATATTCTGTCTCTCACTTCATTCTTCCACAGTCTCCTTCCATCTCTAACTGCCAGGGAGTTTCTAAGACCACTGGGGTTTATGGCATCCACAATACCTATGGTGCCCCTGGCAAAACCTCACATGAGGAAGTTTCAGTGGAATTTAAAATCTGTTTGGATGTGGCATGCTCATCCTCTGGAGTTGTACTTCCTCCTCTTACATGCCTGAAATCAGAGCTGCTTTGGTGGATTCAGCAATTTTCTCTGACTCTAGTACTTCCTCTTCATCAGGTTCAGCCAACTCAAGAGTTGCTCACAGATGCCTCAGACACAGTTTGGGGGGCAATATTTGCATCACAGAAGATGCAGGGTCTCTTGTCTCCTTCCCAAAAGAAGGAGCATATCAATATCAAGGAAATGAGGACTCTCATTTTGGCTCTACCGGCTTTCTATCCTGTTTCATCCAGGACCTTTGAAAGTGTTTATGGACAATACCACAGTCCTCTGGTATGTAAACAAGCAGGGTGGAACAAAATCATATCTTCTGTGCAGGTTGGCTCTGGTGGCATGGAACTTGGCAGTTCAGTATAAGGTGACTCTACAAGTGGTTTACATTTCATCCACTCAAAATTTTGTGGCAGGCACTTAAGCAGGTCCATGAGTCAATCCCACGAATGCTTCTCACGGATGTGTTTCTGGACTTGGTCCGTCATTGGGTTATTCCTCCAGTGGATCTTTTTCCTCCCATCTGAACAGACTACTTCCTCTTTTTTTTTATGCCAGAGTCCCAGATCCTGTGGTTTGGAAGGTGGATGCCCTATGTTTCTCATGGAAGGGAATGTTTCTATGCACCCCCCCCTTTCCTCTCATTCAAAAAGTTCTAGTCAAGATTCAGCAGGACAAACCAAAAATCTTGCTGGTGACTACCTTTTGGTCAAGACAGCATTGGTTCCCTTCCTTATGCATTTAGCCAAGGGCAATCCTCACAAGTTATCTCACGCAGGACAAGGGATCTCTGCTTCATCCACATCTGTCAATTTTACAACTGACTATGTGGATGATAATCTTTTGTTTCCTTTCAGACATCTTTTTTCTGAGGACATGCTTAGTGTACTGCAGGAGGCCAAAAAACCCAATACTAGAAGATCTTACTTACCTAAATGGAAGAGATTTTCTACTTTGTGTCTTTCACATAATCTTCATCCACTTTCAGTGGATATCCCAGTTGTTCTTTCCTAAGAGTGGTTTGGCTTATTCCTCAGTGAAAGTTCACTTATCAGCCATTTCTGTTCCTCTGCCATTAACTCCTCCTTTAGCTTCTAGACTGGAAGTAAAAGTTTTTTTCTCAACAGTGTCCTTCACACTAATCCTTCCAGGAAGCCAGTTCCACCTCCTTGGGATTTGAATTATGTCTTAGAAAAGCTAACTGTATGCCCTTTTGAACCTGCAGCTTCAGCTTCCTTAAAGGTTTGTGTCTGGAAAATAGTTCATTTACTAGCTTTAACCTCTGCTAGGAGAGTTTCTGAGATTCAAGCTTTGATGGCTTCTCTACCTTTTCTTGTTTTTCATAAGAATAGGGTCTCTTTGCTTACTACTCCTTCTTTTAAGCCCAATGTGGTGAATGAATTGTCTCTTAATCTGTTCAATTGCCCACTTTCTTCCCTTCTCCACAATCCTCCAGTGAGAGGATCTTGTACACCTTGGATGTGCATAGACAACTCAGAATTTATTTGGATAAACTAAGGCTATCAGGAAATCTGATCAGCTTTTTGTTTCTTTTCATCCCAGGGCTCTGGGTTTGCCTGTTTCCAAGCAGACTATTTCCTCTTGGATTTCTAAGGCTATTTCATTTTGTTATGTGTTTCATGGTAAGATTATCCCTGTTACTGTAAAGGCTCACTCCACTAGGTCTGTGGCATCCTATGGTGCATTTTTTAAGGGTTTGGATACTAACACCATTTTGGAGGCTGCCACTTGGTCTTCTGTTCATACTTTCACCAAGCATTACAAGCTGGATAGTATTTCTAAATCCAGGGCTGGGTTTGTTAGAGCCATTCTTCATGACTTTGTAGAAAGTTCTCTTTTGCTTCCTCCTTCCAGGTTTCCTGCTAAGCTTTGGTACTCTCCCACATGTTAAGAATACTGCAACATTAGAACAGAAGGACATAGAATAGTTGTGTAAAATCTTACCATAACCTTATATGTCCTTCTCTTCTGTGTTGCAGTATTCTATCCCTCCCTCCTTCCCTCCATACCTTGTTCTTACCTTAGATGGCAGATTATTTTCCATTTCCTTACACTGGTGTTTCTTCTGGGGCATTTCAGTTCTGAGGATTGTACATGCGGATGTCATTTTATGGCTGACGTTCAAGAAGCCATACATGCGATGTCCCATGTACTTGCAGTAGCTAAAAGCTGTTGTATGCTAGCCGGATGTCAGGTCGCCTGGGTCGAGGATACCTGCATGTTAAGAATACTGCAGAGCAGAAGAGAAAGACATGTAAGGTTATGGTAAGATTTTACACAACTATTCTTTTCTAACTTCTCTTTAACCATTTTCCAATACAAACATATGGTGTTAAACTGAGGACATGCAATGATCAACAGTGCTTTGAGAGATGTGAATGTGTGAATTATTTGATGCCTGAGGCCTACTGATTAGTAATGGACACACATAAGTCAGATAAGTCTCTGTACAGATCTCCCACCTTTTACTAACTTACCGTACCAAGTAATGAAATACAAGTATGTGCAACACAGTCATATTATTAAACTGTACACTCTAGGTTCAGGACTTAACTTGTAAGTGCAGCAGTTGGCACAGTTTTAGTTCACAGCAGACTTTGTCTAATGCAAGCAGTACTCAGCATTGGCATCAATGTTACTGTATGTATGTGAGTAGGAGGAAGGTTTAGGCCCCTAGGTGGTGATTTAGCATGCTACATGTCTCTTAGCCAGTACAATGGCATACTGAGCATGCCTGCGTCTGCCTACACCCACAGCAGCTGGTGGTTCCCTCTGTGACTCTTCATCTGCCTTTGGTTGTGGTGACCTTGGTATTGGTGGTGAGATGTGTGCCCCTTCCCCTGGCTGATCCTGCTGAATCTGTTTCCTCAGGATTAAGTTGTGTAGCATGGCACATACTGTGAATATTTTTGTACATGTCCATGGATTGTACTGCAGGGCTCCCCCAGATGTATAAAGGCACTGGAACCATGACTTCAGCAGCCCAAACACACGCTCTGTGATATTTGTTTGATTGTGTGCCTCATTATGGCGTTTTTCCGTGGGTGTGTTGTGTGCATTTCTGATGGGTGTCATCAGCCAGGGTTCCAGTGCGTAGCCTGCATCCCCTCTTAAATGTCCCTGTGGGATATCCCCCCTAGAAAACATATGGTATAGTTAGGAGGTGTGCTAGATATGTGAGTCGTGGTAACTGCCAAGGTTGCCAGCACATACGTTCAAGATAATTCCCTTGGCATTACACGCGACCTGGCAGTTCATAGGTAGATACTAGGCTATCTGCCCTAGGGCATTTATAAGCCTAGCCAGAGTGTATTTGGCTTCCGCCTCCCTATTAGATTAGCCTACTGTGCCTCTGTAAAGTAGGTCACAGAAGGTACCCTTTTAAGATTAGTTTACTGTGCCTCTGTCTAGCAGTGACACAGAAGAGATCCCAGGGGTGAATTTGCGATTTCCCATCCATGCGTTCAGATTTTGCTTGAAGAGGGTCAGCGAGGGGCTATGTCTAACATGAATTGGGATTCTATTCCAGAGTGAGGGGAGCCTCTGGGAAATGAATCTGTCCCTCCAGCATGTCCTATTTATTTTTGTGCTGAGGTTTAGGTCCCTGGAGCGTGTAGCTCTAAGGGACTTGGATTTTTTGAGGTGGAGCATGTCCATTAATTCTGGGTTTGATATGGCTTTGTATGTCAGGCATAGATCGCCTCTGAGTAGGCGGTAAGCAACTGAGTAGAGCTGGAGTTTCTTTAGTCGAGCTGCACAGGACATCTGTTTGTAGCCCAAGATCCTCTTGGTGAGGTACTTTTGGGGTCTCTCCAGTTGCTGCAGGTGTCGGGTAAGGTACATCCCAAAAGGGGCATTGTATTCAATTATGGGCCTGATTTGTGACGAGTAGAGGGGCACAATGACCTCTCTTGATCTAGATGCAAACCCTTTCGTGATAAGGTGGGCTATATAGAAGGTCTTTCTAACCACTTTGGCAACGTGATTATCAAAGGAGAGATTACTATCTACGTTGGTCCCCAAATCTCTAATTACTTCTTCCGTACTTAATGGATTACCACCTATAGTGGTAATTTGTGGGCACCTTGTTTTTCCCAAAGGGGATGACTATGCACTTTTTAGCATTTAGCTTGAGGCCGTGGCTCTGGCACCAAGCATCCATCTCTGTGAGACCCTTTTGGAGGATGCTTGTGTCAGCTGGAGATTTGATTATGGCCCCCAGTTTGCAGTCATCTGTGAACTTTGTCAGCCATAATCCCCCCGTGTTAGCCTGAACCTCAGAGAAGTATATACCGAACAAGAGAGTTCCCAGAACTGTAACTGGTTTGGATTCAGACATGGCACCTGCGATTTTGACCATGTGGGTTCTATCTCTGAGCCAGTTTGCAACCCATCTTGTGATATAGGGGTTGATATTTAAGCTGGTAAGCTTATTTATGATGCCCGAGTGGGGTATTGTGTTGAAGGCTTTTGTGAGGTCCAGGTAGGCTGTGTGGACTACCTTGCCCTCATCTATGGCTTTGGTAACTGTTTCAAAGAAATAAACTAGGTTTAAGAGGCAAGATCTGCCCTTATCAAAGCCGAATTGGGTAGGGTCCAGTCTCTGGAGGCTCCCAATGTCTTTGTTTATGAGTTCCATGATAATACACTCCATAGCTTTACAAACCAGACTAGTCAGGCTTATGGGGCGATAGTTTCCGGGGTCCGTTGTGGCACCACCTTTGTGGAGTGGGACCACTGTAGCTGTACACCATTCTTTGGGTACATATCCTGTAGTAAGGCTAAGTTTGAACAGTGACTTAATGTGAGGGTTCAGTTCTTCTTGGAGCTCATGTAAGACACAGCTTGGGACACCGTCCGGTCCCATAGATGCTGTGTTTTTTGCTTTGGAGAGGGCAGCTTTCACCTGTGCATCTGTGATGTCAGGAGGTTACATTCAGTTGGGATAGGCATTTGCTCCTTTGGGGAAGGGGAGAAGTTTGTGCTGAATCTGTCTGCCAGGATGTTGGCTATGTCTGTAGGTTCAGTATATTTTGTACCGTTATGCAACAATTCAGAGCATATCTGGGAGTTTCCACCCATGTTCCTGACATAACTAAAGAAGGCCTTGTGATTATCTTTAGTGTCTAGGGCAGTTTTTCTTTCGAAGCTGGCCTTTGATGATTTTATGAGGGATCGAAGTTTCTTGCTAATACTGATCAGAGATGCCTTTCCTTTTTGGGATTTTGCTCTGTCATGTAGTAGCTTCCTCCTTCTGTTGTATAGCTTATTTATGGCCAGGGTCCACCAGACCGGTCTCCTGTTTTTGGAGGAGTGAGTCTTGGTTTTATTTGGGACAGCACTATCCATGCATTCCTGCAGGTGCTCATAGAATGCATTTGTAAAGGATTCTGCGGATTGGGCTGTATTATCCCCCGGCCCCGGGGCTTTGAAGGATTCCACCTCAGTCTTGAGAAGTGCAAAGTTGGATTTTGAGACATTCTTTACAGTGATTTCCTTGGCTGGGGGTGGGGACGGGATATGGATGTCCAGGGAAATTTGTTTATGGTCTGATCTTACCAATGAGGGGTTGACCTCTGGTGTGGAGCATAGAGTCCCCATGTTGGTGATGACCAGGTCCAATATGTTGTTCCCTCTTGTGGGAGTGGTGACCAGTTGTTCCATTGCGTTAGAGTTTATAAATTCAAGGAACCGTTGGGCGAGGGTGTTTGGGCTTGAGTAGTTTTCCCAGTCAATGCTTGGGTAGTTGAAGTCACCCAATAACATAGTGTTTGGAGAGACTTTCATATCCTCCAGTTTTCTCAGGAATGCCAAGTTGGGTTCCTGTAATAGGGAGGGTGTTCTGTAGCAGGCTACAAACTGAAAGGCAGTTTTGCCCGCTGTTAGTTGCACATGGATGGTTTCCGATGCTTCGTGCAGTGCCACTAACCTGGAGGTGTAGGTATCTTTGATGAATATAGATACTCCCCCTCCTTCGGTCTGAGTTTTGGGGCTGAAATGCATGGTATGAGTTATAACCTGGTAGTGCTGGGGTGCTCTCAGGAGCCTTGAACAGGTTTCTGTTACTGCACAGACATCGATTTTCTCCATACTGAGGGGAGCCTCGAGTATGTGCATCTTGAGGTTTAGACTTCTGGCATTGAGTAGCATTACCTTTAGTTTTTTTATCCTTGGGTTGTCTATGGAGGTGGGTTTGTCCTTTGAGCCTTGCCTAAAAAAGGCACTATGGGGGTGGAAAGAGCCTTGGCCAGTATACGAAAACCTAAGGGTGACAGGTGCAAGCTGTCCCTAGCGAAGCAACGTGGCTCGTCGAGCATGTCATCCCAGAATGACAGACACTGCATCCCCTTTGAATGACACCAATACTTTAGCCAGTTGTTGAAACTGATCATTTTGTCTTCATACTGTGGCATCATTCTTGGTGAGGGCAAGATGCTACTCAAGATCAGGGTCATACCAGCCTGGGCTACATGGTCAGAGAGCTCCTCTATGTCTCTTTTCATGTAGTCCAGGGAGGTACGTCTCAGGTCATTCACACCAGCATGGACAATGACGGAGTCATACTTGTACTTGCTTTGAAGTGACCTGAGTGCTTGCGTTATGTGGCGAATCCTGGCACCCGACAGGCAGCTTACAGTGACCTTCTCCTTGTTCAGTCTGGTGAGCGGGACGTCAGTGTGCCAGACAATAGAGTCCCCTATAACAAGTGTATTTGGTGTGTTTGGCCTTAAGGGCTGTGACTGTGAGGCACACTGATTTTGTGGGATGTGATTCGTGGATATTGTTGAGGGGTGGCTGTTGCTTGGATATCTGCTTAGGAGGTCTTTGCTGTTTAGGCAGATTTTTATTTAGAGCCTCCGAGTATGTTTTTGTGTGTTTATGTGGTGGGTATGCAGATGCAATAGGTCTGTGTGAGACTGGATTTGTGGTGTGGATGGTTACCTTTTCCTCCTGGCTGACTGTGCCAGTCTTGGGTTGAGAGAGCTCTGCTTCCAGTTTGGCTGTGTAACTGCATCTCTCACATGTATTAGAGTTTGTTGGAAGGAGAAGAGGGTTGTCTGTGTACATAAGGCAATTGTAACATTGCCTCAGAATTCCAGATTCACCAGCTGGACTGGAGAGTAACCTTGAAACTGACCCTTGGACATACCAGATTAGTATAGGGAACTGTTTTTTTACTGATCAGATTAGGGAAGGGAACTGATTTTTCACTTGATCAGGAAGGACCAATCGGGAGCCTAATACTTATGAGAAGTCAAGGAGGGTGTAGTGCTTTAGTTAGTTAGTGTTTCCTTATAAGAGCTGAGCAAGTGCAGGGCTTTAGAAAGAGAATAGAGTGATTACTTTGAGAGTTTGAACAATTCTAAGGGAAAAAGTGAAGAGCAGACTTTGTGGAGCCTGGAATAGTTTAAACCTGTTTAGGCGGCGCTACCTGACGCTGCTCAGTGCGCAAAACCGCACAAAAAGAGAGTTGTAGAGTTTTAAGAGAGAGAGATCAATGAGTTTAGAATTGACCCAAAATGTCCAATAAAACTACAGCTTCTAGGTAGTAACCACTCCTCCAGGGACAGGCAGGCTGTTCAGTGTTAACCACTCCCACTGGTGAACACAGAGACTTCCCTTTAGCCCAAGCAAGCACTGGCCTTCTAGAAACTTCCAAACAGTTCAGAACAGCAAATCTGTAACTGAACTTTCTTAACTTTCAGAAAGTGGGGAAAAAAGCAAGATTTTTTTCTTTTTGTTGTAGTTTAGAGGTAGCAGAGATACACAAGCAGCAAAATAATCACAACAGTGCGATAGAGTGGTAGCCCTTTCTGTTAATGTAGAGCCTACCTTTTTCCCCAGATGGTGCCTTAATTTCTATATGTGTGTAATCTATGGCACCCAGTACTTCAGAGCAGTGTGGTACACAGTAGAACTCCTGTATATTTATGGCCCTGTCCTCAGAACTACAGGGAAAATATATGTAGTCACTGGCATGTTGGAGCATAGCATTCAGGAAATGGTGGATGATCCTTCTTGCTGATGCCTGTGACACCCCCAGCATGTCCTCTGTTAGTCTCTGAATGGTACCTGTAGCTCATATTCTTAGGGCTACATGTACCTTTGACTCTACTGCCATGGGTTCCCCGTGGGTTGGCTCTGGCTACGAGTTGATTGCAGCCGAGTTCCCAGAGTTTCTGTAGTGTGTGCCTGTCCACCCTGTAGCGCTCCACAATTTTCAAATCATGTAGGTTGTGAAAAGTTAAACGGGGCCTGAAAACTCTTCTCCTTCTCAGCCTAGGCCTGTTAGCAGAAGCAGCAGCACCACTGGGTTCAGCCTGTAGCACATACAGATGAATTAAAGCAGCAGCAGCCCCTAACATTCTGTCTATGTAGACTTTTTTCTGTCTCTGCATTCCAAATGTTTTGGAATCCGCAGGAAAAACCAACATAAAATCTACATGAATGCTTTATAGCTTGTTGAATAGCTAAACCATGTTGGATTGGTCAATTAGTATGCAGTTCAGCTGCTTATCCTGTAATTAGCATGCCACAGTGTTTACTTTGTTTGCACAGGGGTATGCGCCTCTACATGGTACTTACTGAATCTATATTTCATTGCTATCATGTGCGTCATGATAGAAAATGACCGTGTAGGCTTTACCAAATCCCCTCGGTGTCTGTGTGCTATATAAAAATAAGACATCTCAAATATGAATAGTGTGTAGTCACTCATGTTCTAATACCTAACTCCAAAAAGTCCTTTGGTCACACAAATGTGCAAATGACATTTGGACAAAGGCCTATCATGCAACTGAATTTCCAAATGTGAATGCTTTCTGGAAAAGTCTGGGATTTAACTAATGCTTTGGTGACACTTGGCTTAATTTTGGAAGAAGTTGGTAAACATGATAGGGGAGGAGACTGGGGTAATTTTTTTATCTTTTAGAGAGTTACAATAGCAAATAGTACTTAGAGCTGGTAAATCACCCGGTATTAATGATTCTACCCTTGTATGCTCTGCAGCAGATATTGTTACACTGTTTAAAACACATGAGTATCCTTCACATCTACAGAAATCGGGCTACAAAACCTACCCGTTAATCCCAAAAAAAAAAAAAAAAACAAGCTAATGTTGTTCATCCCTAACCACATCACAGCCCTAAAATATTTATTCCACATTACTGCCAGAACCTGAAGTAATACCTCATACCAAGTTACTTAGGTGTCACAATAGATGATGACCTGAGATATGCCTAACATATTGCGCTCATAATAAAAAAAACTACATCAGAAACTTGGCTTTCTTTACAGAACTGCCCTTTATGTCTTTAACAGAGCAAGAAGATCAATGACAACAGCTTATCCCCTTTCAACCCACTGTCATCTCCTTCTCTTTGCAACTATTTCCTACCATGTTAGAATAATGTGTATGACTATAATTAATGCGAGTTTTTAATTGTCTATTTTTCAGCAACTCTTGACAACACATGCATTTATCATTTTGTGATGTAATGCTAAAGTATAAATTAAAAAACTTTAAATGTTATACTTATATCATCGTGTTGCATCAGTGTTCACTACTGACATACGTCTTACAAACTTCTGAAAGTCTATCTCTTGTACATTTCATTGTTTTGAAACTTGTAGGTATGTACAGGCAAATCCAAGATGGCTGCATATTTTGTAACAGTTTAATTCTGGCTCTCTCAGTCTGGAAACAGAAACTTAGCAAAGAAGGCCAGTGGACATAGATTTATGGGTAAATTTCAGTAACTGGCTAGTAAGTACACTGCCTGGATGTCAGGAAAAGAGAAATGTAAAGGATCTGGAGGAAAATCAGCTGCAAGAGGTGAGAAATAAGCACAGACGGAGAGGAGTACTGCAGTGGTTCAGCAAGAAGCATTACAGGTTCCAAACATGACTTCCAGTAACCTAGAGGAGAGTATAAAGCAGCTCCACACAGACCTGGTTAAAATAAACAAAACACTGAAGGAGTATATGAACACAAACAATAAGAAGCTGGAAAAGGAAGAAGCTTTAAACAGATATTCAGATAAGATGACAGAATTGCAAAACTCAGAGGTTGAAATGAAGAAAAGGCTGGCTGAATATGAGACTGCACAAGAGTGGAGTCTGCATGTCCTCCCCGCGGTTGAGTGGGCGTTCGAAAGACATGCGTTGAATGGGCGTGCCTTCGTTGAAGGTTGGGCGTCGAGCTGGCAACTCGACACCATAAAAAAACAACTACCAATCATTTAGCGGACCGGAGTTCCGCTGTGGCGACCCCTAACCGGGAAAAGCCGAAAGACCAACAACAACAACAAGAGATGTTTAAAAAATAGTAGAATTAGAGGACAAAGCACCTAAGGAAAACCTGAGATTTTATTCTGTACCAGAGAAGTTGTAAGGAACAGACTGTATGAATTTTATGAAAGCACAAATATGCAACTGGCCTGGTATTCCATAACAGGAACTGTTAATTGAAAGGGCGTATTGTGTATATGCTCCAAATCTGGTTATTAAAAAACAACCTAGACCTTTAATAGTAAAAATGCAGCCTTTTCAACAGAAGAGGATGATTTTTACAAAACTGTGGCAGAAAGATAAAGTAAAAGTGGAAGATAGTAGAGGGTTTGTGGAGAATGATTATTTAGTGTACACTAGGCAGAAGAGGAGTACATGTAGTCCATTATTTATTGAATGTCGAAAAGCAGGAGTGAGATTTAAACTGCTGTACCCAGCCATCTTCAGAGATTTTTTTCCCTGGAGGGGAAAAATCATTTTTTGATGAAATACATGCTAGGGAGGAAATACAAAAGATGTTCTTCGTGTTTCACTGTTGCAGTCATTACATTTGGGTAATCTGCTGCCAGGTTGCCCTCAGTCGGCCTGAATTTCAAAGTCTTGAGTCCTGCATCGGTTGCTGTCTCCTCTTCCATGACATCAGTCTTTCTTACCGCGTGGTGCCCGAAGCAGAAGCATTTCGCAAGTGCTGGTTGGCCGACTACTGAAATATTCGCGTTTGAGTTTCAGAACCGAAGTCTTCAATAAAGCTAAGTACCCCGTTGGAGAAACATTTTTCTTGCTTTTTACCAATGTCAGAAAAAAGTTAATAATTGTATTTCTTGTGAAAAGCAAATACCTCATAAGGATTTCCATTTATACTTTATTCCTTGCCTAGGCCCTGATCACAACGTGCCTGGCTGTCGGTTTTGTGCTAGATTTAACCAATGCACTATTAAGCGTCGATATATTTTTGCATCTAAGTATTTTGGAAATAGATTTAACTATCCAGAGATGTAGTTGGATAGCAATCCGACTACCGGAGTACATAAAAAACGCAAAGAAAAGGACAGAGAAAGGCAGTCGAGATCCAAAACCGATGATGAAGCTTCTCCTAAGCCAGTCGCTGGTTCGCCGGTACTCAGTGAGGTGCTTTCGCAGCCCCTGATACCTGCTACCTTCGAGTCACAGGCCTCTACCGACACCCATGTGGAGTCGGGCATGCCGCAAGATACTCAAGGTATTGGATCGATGGATGTATCTCCCTCGGATGGGTCCGGAGCCGCTGAGCAGGCATTGGCTTCTGAGGGTGTATTCAGACCTCAACATTTTTATATCAAACCGACGAAAGCTGCAAAACCAAAGGCAAAGACACCTTCTAAAACTAAAGTATCGATGCCTGAGCCACATGCACAGGCATCTATGCCTAAAAAACAGATGATCAAAATGGCTGAAGACCTTATTACCTTGATCAAGGGTACCCATTCCCCTCCAGATAAGAGGCCTAGGCAAGACACTGACCATGAATCTTCAGATCAGGTTTCTATTTCTTCTGATTCCTCTTCTGATCAGGAATTATCTTTACCTCCCTATGAGGATTCTGATGCTGAGGAGTCCATTCCATCTGCATCTCCTCCTGAGGATTATTCATTTGGAGAAACCTTGCATACTTTGAGGGAGCATTTTCACTGGGAGAGTCAAGACTTTTCAGAATCAAAAAAGAGGCTCAGGGATTTCCTCCTTCTCCCTCAGCACAAGCCTTTAGCCATTCCCCCCTGTGTTAGACATTGTGGATGATGTTTTTTCGGAGTCAAGCCTGACTCCTGACTCTTTACCTCCAGCTCCCAGTAAGCCTGACAGGAATTACAGGGTCCCTGACTCTCATAAATTTTTATTTAGAAACCCTGCAGCTGATCCTGAAACTATTTCACAGGGTCCAAAGGGAGTTAAGGCTTCAACAGCAAAAAACCCTACCTCCTCTGACAGAGATCCAAGGGTGCTGGACAGATGGGGAAAAACGTTCATATATCTGCAACCTTGGCAATCAGGGCCTTAAACTGTCAATTTCATATGCTTAAGTACCAACAACATGTTATGGGGTTGCTGAAACAGAAAATGATGTTGATTTCAGAATGTGCAGAAAATAAGGAACTGCAGGATTTATTGCATGCAGCTGAACAAGTTGGAAAGCATACTTTGCAATGTGGTTTTGATTCTTTAGAGGCCTCCTGCAGGGCCGCAGTTACTGGATCTGTGATTAGGAGGCATGCCTGGTTAAAGGAACAAAATTTGTCTGATCATGTTAAAGTTAAATTGCTAGATGCACCTTTACAGCATGATTCTCTGTTTGGTATTAAGGCAGAAGAGGTTTTAAAGAAAATGCAAACTGTTAAAGATTTCTTACAAGTGCAGCCACCTAGATTCAGTAGACACTGGCCTACAAAAAATTGGTCCTTTCCTGTGTCAGACAGAGCTCAAAGGGGCAAATCCAGATGCCCTAAGGGTCCCAGGTACCAGACTCAAGACTCATTCAGGTCAAAGCAGTGGGGCGCATCCACCTCCAAATCTGGAGGAGATAAAGCGCAAACCTACAGATAGCAATCCCAATGACTTCCCTCTACCTACACCAAGCACTTATCTTTTGGCAGCACCCATAGGGGGAAAATTAGCACTTTTTGCTCAAAATTGGCAGTTAAAAACCCAGGACAAGTGGGTATTGAACATCGTATCACAGGGATACAGATTCCATTTCCACACTCTGCCAATGACAAATGGTTGGCCAGACCTGCCAGAAAACCAATGGGTAGAGGCTCAGAAATAGGTTACGTCCCTCATGGATATGGGGGCTATTCAGACAGTACCAGAACAGGAAAAAGGACAAGGTTTTTACTCAAGACTGTTCTTGGTACACAGAAAGGGCAAGGCCTGGTGGCCAATACTGGATTTATCGATTTTGAACACATACCTGGGCATTCCAAAATTCAAAATGCTCACTTTGCAACAGCTTTTGCCCATGCTGGGCAAGAATGCTTGGCTGGTGACTCTAGACTTAAAAGAGGCATACCTGCATGTCCCAGTAAGGCAATAGTGCAGAAGATACCTCAGATTCAAGGCTGGCTTAATGCAGTACCAATTCTCTGCACTGCCCTTTGGCTTATTTACTGTGCCCAGGGTCTTTACAAAGTGCCTTGCACCAGTAATTGCATTTTGCAGACAAAGAAGTATTCAAATATATCCTTTCTTGGGCGACTGTCTCATTCAAGCAGAGAACAAGGACACTCTTCTACAACACCTGGCATTTGTGAAAAGGCTTCTAGCATGCCTAGGGTACACAGTAAATGAAAAGAAAAGAAATCACAGCTGGTACCCTCTCAAAAGCTAACATTCCTGGGTGCAAGCTTGCCTCATGCCAGACAAACAAAGGCAACTAACTACTTACTTCAAACTGATGGCAACAAAAACCCAGTCTTCTGCAAGACCAATTCTGCAGGCTCTGGGGCTCTGGGCTTCATGGCATCCTGCATCCTACTAATTTCATATGCAAGACTGCATATGAGGAAACTTCAATGGTACCTAAAATGTTTATGGAGTCAACATTCACACAGTGTGGAAACAATGATTCCTCTCATTCCCTGCCTGCAGCAGGAGTTTCTGTGGTGGGCAAAGACCTGTCACCAAAACATGGGACGGCCATTCACTCTACCCCCTGCCAGCCAAACTTTAACAACAGACGCATCAGAGTATGCCTGGGGGGCCCACACAGCAGGAAGATGCATTCAGGGCATATGGGCACCAAATCAAATGCATCTACATATCAACCAGAAAGAGATGCTAGCTGTTCAAAATGCCCTAACAGCCTTCAAGGGCTTACTACATCCAGGACAACTACTGATAGACAGACAACACCACAGTCATGTGGTATATAAACAAGCAAGGGGGCACACATTCATACCCCCTTTTGCAGATTAGCCATGGCACTGTGGGACACAGCTTTGACCTACCAAACAAATCTTCAAGCCCAATTCCTGCCAGGAAAACAGAACACTCTGGCAGACGACTTAAGCAGAAACCGTATGGATCCTCACGAGTGGAAACTAAATCCACAAGTATTCAGCATGATAACAGAGAAATGGGGGAGCCCAGACATGGATCTAATTGCCTCTCCTCAAAATTATCAATTGAAAAGATTCTGCACAAGGACTTACCACAGACAAGCATGGAAAGTGGATGCCCTATCCTTCAGTTGGAAAAACATGTCAGTTTACGCCTTTCCTCCTCTGCCTCTTCTACCCAAGGTCCTCCTAAAAGTCAGACACGAGAAGCCAAAGATGATATTAATTGCACCGGACTGGCCCCGCCAATAGTGGTACCCAATCCTAAAGAACTTGTCTCAATAGCCAGGCCTGGACCTTACCTCAAAGACCACAACTACTGTCCCAGCAAAACGATCAGATCCTGCACAATCAACTACAAACTCTGAACCTGGCAGCATGGCTAATCATGTAATTATATGAACGACACCTCTCAGTAAAGCTGTGATGGATGTCATTTTGGAAGCCAGAAGGCCTAGTACTAGAAAATCTTATGCTGAAAAATGGAAGAGATTCTGTGCTTGGAATCGAGCACAAGGAACTGATACAGCAGAACCACATTTTCCTCAGATATTACAATACTTAACTGAGATGCTTGACAAAGGCCTATCTTTCTCATCAATCAAAATCCATGCCTCTGCCATTTCGGCTCATTACGATACAGAGCCACCAATCTTTTCTCATCCTTTACTAAAGCAGTATCTTAGAGGAGCCAAAAACCTATGGCCTCCTAGAAGATCACCATTACCTGCATGGGACCTCAATTATGTGCTGGAAAAGCTCGCCCTGCCTCCATTTGAACCAGCCGCTACCGCTGATATAAATTTCTTATCATGGAAGAAAGCTCTGCTACTAGCAATTACTTCAGCAAGAAGAGTTTCAGAGCTACAGACCATCATGGCTGTAGAGCCTTTTATCATATTTTACCCAGACAGGGTGTCTCTGAGGACAAATCCTACTTTTATGCCTTAGGTGGTTTCCAGTGTGGCTCTTAACCATGCAATTCATCTGCCAATTTTTTATCCAAATCCACAGAACAAAGGGGAGAGAATTCTGCATTCTTTGGATATACACAGACAGCTAAGATTCTACTTGAGCAGGACAAAAGCTCTAAGAAAAACTGAGCAATTACTAGTGTCATATGCTGCAGGATCACAAGGAAAGGCTATCACAAAGCAGACAATTTCAAAGTGGATAAGCCACTGCATCCGTTTCTGCTACTTACACGATGGTAAACCTGTGCCCAAGGGCATTAGGTCTCATTCCACCAGAGCTGCAGCTACTTTGGCAGCCTTTCTCAGAGGAGTACCAACCAAAGACATTCTAGAGGCTGCTACTTGGAGTTCTGTTCACACCTTCACAAAGCATTACCATTTGCCTCTCTACTCTAAGTCCAGAGCAGGCTTTGCCACTGCAGTGCTGCAGGGCCTTATAGTCGCACCTAATGCTGTTTAGCTCCAGCCTCCCAACCATAGGTTTGGGATTCTACCCAAATGTATTGACTGCAACAGTGAAACATGAAGAACATAGTACAGTTTTGTACACTTGCCATAAATGTAGATGTTCAAGTGTATTCACTGTTGCAGTCCAGGTTACCCTCCCACCATCCCCCTGTCATTCTACAGTTTATCTTTCCTTCTCTATCTTCTACAACCTATGTGGTGTATTTGCTTGTAGATGAAGGTAAAGTCTATATCGATGCATATATATAGATATTTATATATAATATTGCTACCTTTTTGGGGGCACCTGACATTGGGGGCAAGAAAAACTAAAGAAAATGGCATCGGCTGCATGTTTTATACCCCTGACGATCTGACGTCATGGAAGAGGAGACGGCAACCGACGCAGGACCCAAGACTTTGGAATTCAGGCCCATTGAGGGCAACCTGCCAGCAGATTACCCAAATGTAATGACTGCAACAGTGAATACACTCGAACATCTACATTTACGGTAAGTGTACACAACTGTAATTTTGTCCAACAAAGAATGAGATGTGAATCAGAAGGAGGTTCTGCTTCGTGTTTTCCTGGTGCTAAGGACTACAGAGAGATTGAGCCCGTGAAATCTTTTCCACTGTTTCAATTGCTTGAGAGAAGGAAGAAAACATAAGAATCAACTAGAAGAATCTGGAATATGCTGGAAATGAGAGAGACAGGATTTGGGCGATGGAGATGAACAGGATTAAAGATTTTAACTTGGAAAGCAACAACTCTGAGATGATAAAGCAATAATTATACTTGTGAAACATGACAGAACAGGAAATTCTGAAAATACTGAACTTCCTTGGACTTTGGAAACTCCTGGGGAACTTTAAAGCTTATACCCTGCTTCATGTTATTAATGTTTGGCGAATAAAATCAGTTACCTGTAAACAAACAAATGTGGGATTACAAAGCAATAATTATATTTGTGAAACACAGCAGAACAAGAGGATTTGGAAATATTGTATTTTTGTGGACTATGCTAAATTTGTAGGGGACTCTAAAGCATATGCCCTACATTATAGGTTCATAGGTGTCTACTAGGCTAATGGCCCTGGGGCTTTTACAAGCCTAGCCATAGGATTACCTTGGTATAGTGCCACCTGACCTTAGTTCCTAGTGCCTTTGTTGAGTAGAGCCACTGGTGTTATCCCCGGGGTGATTTTTCTGTTTCCCATCCATACATCAAGATTTCTCTTGAAGAGCGTCAGCGAGGTGCTCTGCTTAACATGTATGGAAAGGCTGTTCCATAGCATGGACAGTCTCTGGGTTATGAACCTGTCCCTCCAGCATATTCCGTTAATTGTGGTAATGCAATTGAGGTCTCTGGAGTGCGTGGTGCGGAGGGAATGGAATTTCTTTAGATGTAGCATTTCTAACAGAGCTGGGTCAGACATGGCTCTGTAAGTCAAGCAGAGATCGCCTCTAAGTAGGCGATATGAGACAGAGAATAGTTGGAGTTTTTTTAGTCTGTCCATATAGGGCAAGTGTTTAAGGCCTAGGATCCTCTTTGTGAGGTACTTTTGTGGCCTCTCCAGTTGTTGCAGGTGTCTAGTGAAGTACATGCCAAATGGGGTATTGTACTCAATGATTAGCCTAATGAGGGAAGAGTAGAGTAAGACAATGACCTCTTTCTTCCTAGATGCAAAACCCTTAGTAATGAGGTGTGCCACATAGAAGAACTTTCTGACCACAGTGGCAATGTGGTGATCAAAAGAGAAGTTGCTGTCAACCTGTGTTCCCAGATCTCTTATAACGTCTTCTGTGTTCAGTGGACTACCATCAATAATGTGGTAATTCATGGGAGCCAGGTTTTTCCCAAAGGGGATGATGACACATTTTTTGGCATTGAGCTTAAGGCCATAGTTCTGACACCAGTCTTTGGTCACAGTGAGGCCATTCTGTAGGATGTCAACATCACTTGAGTAGTTAATAATAGCTCCCAACTTGCAGTCATCTGTGAACTTTGTCAGCCAGAGTCCCTTCATGTTGGCCTGGACTTCAGAGAAGTAGATACCAAACAGGAGAGGACCCAAGACCGAACCCTGTGGGACTTCACTCTTGACTAATCAGCAGTCTGACTTGGAGTCAGCTACTTTCACACTGTGGGTTCTATCTGTGAGCCAGTTTGCAACCCAGATAGTGATATAGAGGTTGATGCCTAGCTTATTGAGTTTTTCTATGATTCCTGAGTGGGGAATGGTAACGAAAGCCTTGGCCAGATCAAAGTAGGCTGTATGAACCACCTAACCTTCATGCACAGCTCTGACGACGGACTCAAAGAAGTCGACCAAGTTGAGCAGGAATGATCTACCCTTCACAAAACCAAACTGTGTGGGATCCAGAGTTTGGAGATTCCCTATATCCTTGTTTATTAGGTCAATGGTGATGCATTCCATAGCTTTACATATCAGACTTGTCAGGCTAATGGGGCGAAAGTTCCCAGGGTCTGTAGTCGCTCCTCCTTTGTGGAGAAGGATGACTGTAGCAGTGTGCCATTCAGCAGGGACAAAGCCTGAGGTGAAGCTGTGATTTGAACAGGGCACACAGGTGAGGTGCCATTTCACTCTGTAGTTCATGTAGAACACATCCTGGGATATTATCAGGTCCCACAGAAGCTGTATTCTTGGCCTTGGACAGTGCTGTTTTAACCTGTGCAGCAGTAATACTGGGTGCCTGGCAATCTACTGGTATTGTGATTGGTCCTCTGGGGGGGTGAGGTTGGCACTGAATCTATCGGCCAGTATACTGGCAATATCTGTTGGCTCGGTATAGATGGTACCATTGTGCAGTAGCTCAGAATAAATCTGGGTATTGCCATGGAGATTCTTTACATAACTATAGAAGGCCTTGTGGTTGTCTTTACTATCTGCTGCAATTGTGTTTTCATACCCAGCTTTAGGGGATTTGATGAGGGATCTCAACTTTTTGTTGAGGCAGATAAGGGAGTTTTTCCAGTCTTGGGACTTCACCTTATTCTGCATCAGTTTCCTCCTTCTGTTGTAGAGTTTGTTTATGGCTGGGGACCACCAGATTGGCTTCCTTTTTTTGGAGGAAAGTGTCTTGGTTATATTGGGTATGGCGAGATCCATGCATTTGTGTACGTATTCGTACAGTGCATTGTTGCATGATTCTGCAGTCCTGCAACTATTCTCCATTTGCATGGGAGTCGTGAAGTTAGCCACCTCTGTTTTTAGGATCCCAAAGTTAGCTTTGGAGAAATTTTTCATGGTGGTTACCTTTGCTGGGGGGGATGTGGATTTCCAAGGTGATTAGTTTGTGGACTGATCTAACCAGGGAGGAGATGAATATTGGTGTAGAGCAACGGTCGCCCATGTTAGTAATGACCAGGTCAAGGATGTTGCTACCTCTAGTGGGGGTAAGAACGAACTGGTCCTGGGCATTGGAATTAGTGAACTGCAGGAAATGTTGGGCAAGTGTATTGGTACATGAGTAGTTTACCCAGTTAATGGAGGGGTAGTTGAAGTCGCTTAGTGAGAGAGTGTTAGGCTGAACCCTAATATTCTCCATTGTGCTTAGGAACATGGAGTGCGAGTCTTGGGACATGGTTGGGGACCTATAGCAGGCAACGACCTAAATCGCTGTCTTACCCAATGTTAGCTGCACCTGAAGTATCTCTGATGCATTATGTTGGGCTACCAGTCTGGAGGTTTGCGCATTAAGCATCAGGAGAACTAATTTGGAGAGGGAAGGAGAAGGGAGAAAGTTAACTGTAAGTAAAACAAATTTCTTTTTTTCTCTGTTTTAATGGTAAAGTTTAAATGTTGCATGATTTTCATAGTAAGCTATGAATTAAAGATTTTTCAGTTTTTTTTAATGTAATGGGGATATTAATATAAACAGGTGCTTTTTTTTTTTTTTTCTTTTTCTCCCTTCTCTCTTTTTACCTGTTCAGTTTTAAAAGGAGAAAGGAAGGGTCTGGTTGAGAGAGCTTGGCAAAGGAAAAATTAGTGTGCTTTTTCGTATGCTTGCATACAGGCAAATGATTAGGTTAACCCTAGAACTTATCCAGCAACAGGTATATTACAAAACATGTAAATGGAAAAGAATATTGAACATTATAAGGCTTTTTTCGGTAAACAAGTTATCTTTAGCAGTTTGTGCCTGGTTTGATAAAGAGAAATGGCTTGAAGAAAGTGTTTACTGAAAGCATTCAAGTGTTTTCCTAGCTGGGAGGGCTATAAAGATGAGACAAAAATCAGATAGCAGTTAGTAAAAGCACAAGCTGTATCATGTGTCTTAGCATGAATGATCTTTCTTTTTGTGTGTCTCTAGCCTGTGGGTGTGGCTATCATTTTAGAACATTTGTTCTTATGTACATAGTTTTGTGTGTTATTATAAAGTTATTAGGTTTTACAGTGATATAGGGGGGTGTTTGTGTTTTTGTTTGAGGGTTATCAATAAAACAAAAAAATCTGCAAGATGTGATATAGGCTCAAATGGAGATGACAAAAAACAATTGTATAAAAGATTAACCTGCCAAATGGAACATGCATCGAATACAAAAGCTGGAACCATACATTTAAGAAAAAAGCTGTTATACATAAATGGTGGGAAGGATAATCCCTCAAGAATATGATTCTTTCTGTAATGTGTTTAAATGTTAATGGTCTCATAGATAAATACAAAAAATAAAGAGTAGTGAATTATATTAAAAATGTAGAGTGCAAGTAGCTATGCTCCATGAGACACACTTGGAAAGAACTGAACATCTGAATTTCATAAAAAGATAATATCAAGAAGGTTATTCAGCAGAATATCTGGGGCAAAGGAGGAGAGGAGTACTTATATTAATTGCAAGAGGACATCCAATAGTAACAGAAGAAAATATAAAGGGCAATAATGGAAGATTTATAGTATTAAGGGGCTACTGGCAAGGGCGAAGGATTACACTGGCATGTATTTATATTCCACTGAAAACTGCTGTAATGGAGCTTAAGAAAATTCTGGGAAAAATAATCCGCTTTCAGCAAGGAATATTACTTATAGGTGGGGACCGGAGTTTGATTTGCAATGGTGAAGATGTGTCTGGGGGCTCAGATGGGGAAATGTAACAAAGGAGGGTAGATTTTTAAAAAAATTTATGAAAACATTTGGCATGACATATGTGAATTCAGTACTACGAGTTCAGAGTGAATTGACATACTCTTCTCCAAGATAGAAAAACTGGGCTAGGCCAGACAATATACATTTCAAAGGAACATATATATCTAATTGAAGGTCTTGATATGCACCCAATAACTATTTCAGATAATGTGCCAATAATAATTAAAATAAAAACGAGACACTGGCACTTTCCCATCTATCTGTTGAAAAGAGAGGAATTTAAGGAATGGGCAGTGTAAATTATTCAGGAGGTATTAGGATAGAAATTTCTTCTGAAAATATAGCTAGGGGGTGGGATAAAATTAAAGTGGAATTTAAAAATCGGGTGGAAATAAAAGAAAGGGAGATATGATTAAGAAGTAACAGGAATTACTTGGAGGGACTGACAAGTGTTAAAGTGCTGCAAAATGGGAGAATCTCACATAACAAGAACAGGAGCATCTGCAGAATGCTAAACAGAAAATAAAGGATTACCTCGACAATATGCATGAGTTTAAAAAGATTGCTGTTAAGCAACTATTTTTTAAAATAACCCTAGAGCGCAAAAACTTTTAGCACGACGACTTAGGCAAAAGAAGATAAAAAGGGCTTTCACCAAGCTCAGGGAGCCTATAACAAGGAAGATAACAAGGGAACCTATAAAGCAGAGAAATATGGAAATCAAGAAAAGGTACAAATGGAAATTTTATGGAAGAATTAAATATGCCCAGGCTAGAGGTTGAGGAGGTTCAATTACTAACAATTAGGATAGTAGGAGATGAGATAAAAATGGTGATGTGTAACCAATCTACAGGAAACTAAAAGGAATAGATGGTATATCTGTGAATGTATGGAAGCTAAGAAGGAAAAATCGGATAAAGATCTGGAAGGTTTTGTTTAACAGTATTTTAAGAGGAGAGAAAGTGCCAACATCCTGGAAGAAAGTGGTAGCAGCTGTAGTACCTAAAAAGGGTAAAGATCCATCAGATCCAGCTTCATACAGGCCCATTTCAATACTAAGTCATGATTTTAAAGTGTTTGTTTATAATGGCAAAAGAATGGCAAAAGTGATGCCACAATTGATAGATATTGATCAGTGTGGTTTTATGGAGGGGAGGCAACCATTTGACAACATTAACAGAGCAGTGTTGATCCAGAGGGAAGCAGAATGCAAGAAAATACCACTGTTGTTGTTGGGTCTTGATGCAGAGAGTGCATTTGACAGAGTAAGCCGCGACTTTGAGCAGAGCAATGAAAGGATTTACATTCCCTGAAAAAATTATAAGGTTAATTAGGAGAATATATGAGGGATTGGAGCAGAAATTAAAGTGGGTGGGGTCCTCTCTGATAATCTCTGCTGAGCAGAAGAACTAGGTAGGGGTGTCCTCTCTCTCTCTCCTTTGTTGTTTGCATTATATTTAGAACAGTTTGCAAAGAAAATAAGGGACTCAGAAATTCAAAGATATAGTTGGTATGGTAGTCAAGAGAAGCTGCAGATGACACTATTTTATACCTGACAAAACCAGAAAGGAACATTACAGTGTTGTGGAACATATTGAGACAATTTAAAACCTTTTTGGGATATAAAATTAATGAAGCCAAAACAAAAGCAATAGCGGTAAATTATGTACCCACATACAAATTGGTTCAGCAATATCTATACTTATGGGGACATGATAAAATAAAGTGTTTAGGAGTATGGATTAAAAATGATACTGATGTGGCTAAGGATATGTGGGAAGAGACCAAACAAAAGATAATACAAAAATTGAGAAAATGGAAACTCTGTTATATGGATATTGATAGTAAGATACAAGCAGTTAAAATGTTTAGTTCCTTTAGTCTTATATAAAGGTCAGGATATTTTTTCAACCAGAGGAGAAGTTGTGGGTAGTAATTAATAATTAGTTGAAGGATTTTATCTGGGATGGGAAGACAGCAAGAGTCAAGTGGGATAAGCTTACTCTTCCAGTAGAACAGGGTGGATTGGGATTACCCGATTTGAAGTGGCATTTCAGAGCAACACAATTGAGGCTCCTATACATAACACAAGCAGAAAACTATAACTCAAAGTGGAAAGAGATGATGAAGGAACAGGGAAAGTTCAAGTAACAGGATGAGACTGGGATTCTGGATGCAAACCTTTAAGGAGAACAATAATTGTACAGAATATTATATTCATAAAGTAACAGAAGATATTCTAAGAACTAAGCCAATAAAGGAATGGAGAAAGGAGATTCTGCTGATAGGGGTGACTGCAATTAGGATACATACAATAGGCAAGAGGGGGTGGGAGTATATTGGAGAAAACTGGCAAATGAACCAAGGTAGTGGGAGCAAATAACTAGACAGGGAAAGGTAATAGAATATTTAGAAGATGCTGAGAACTTATTTGGACTGCAGGTGCGAGATTCCCTTCTATATCGAGGACTGATATCAGAGTACAGGCAAAGAGAAAGTAATAGGGGGCTCCTAAATGAAAGAGCAGCACTGGTAGAGTTCTTAGTAGAATCTATAACAGAAGTGGCTGTTAGGAAAGTAATAATTAGTAGAGTATGTAAAATATTGCATGGTAACTATAAGAATCAATCAGAATATGTTAGGAAGGATTGGGAGGAGAAACTGGATAAGCAATTCACAAAGAAACAATGGGGAATATATGTATGTCTCTCAAATATGCCTGTAAGTGTTTACATAGATATTTTGATACCCCAAGCAGGCTAACAAGAATCTTTCCTCAGGTCGACAGCAAATGTTGGACATGTGATGAGGAAGAAAGAGTTAACTGGGAACATATTTTCTGGGAGTGTAATGAGTTGTCTGACTTTAAAGATTCCCTACAGACTGTTCTGTCAGAGATGTTGGGTGAGCAAATTGAAGTGACTAGAGAAATGATTTTTTGAGCTATGATACAGATTTAAAATTGCCTAGACATAGTAAGGCCTTGCTGAGTCTAATTGTGATGGCTGCCAAAAAGCAATAACTAAAAAAATGGAAGTCGATGTCTAAACCAACTTTAGAAGGAACAGAGATAGTAACAGAGATAAAACAACATGAACTTGGATCTTTAGAAAAGGGTAGGAGTAAATTAAACAGGAAAAAAATGGGAAATGTTGGATCGCTACATGCAGAGGAGGAATGATGTTTAAAAGAAGGTAGGATCAAAGAAGGTAGGATCTGAATGAATTATGCAGTGGTTAACTGACAGTGACTGAGTAAATTAAAAGTGATGTGTAATAATTGCAACTACAGTTGTATTGGCACGGTTTGTAAGGTATAATGTTTGCTACTGAGATTGTGCCACTGTGATTTTTCATTTATATAAATGTAAGGCTGTCTGTGTCACACATGATAATTTAATAAAGATGTTTCTTGTAAAAAGAAAAAAAAACCTTGTAGGTATGTAATTAAGCCAATGTACTTTACATTTTTATCGAATTTAACTAATGTGGACTTTTTCTCCCTGGGCCTCTTCTGAAATGAGGAATGTTTTCTTCCCAGTCGGACTCTCCAGGTAAACAAAATGCAAATAAACTAAAATAGAATGAGACACTGGAGCCCATGTCACTGTTAGTTTTATATATATATATATATATATATATATATATATATATTTATAAATATCTTGATGTTTGGTTTAGTTCAACTGGTGACGGTAGTGTTGATAAGAAAAGAAACATTCATATATGTTGCATAGTTTTTAAAAATGATCTAAATTCATAGATGCTAAATTTAGACTTAGACCAGCAGGTTCAGTTCTTGAACTGTTTTGTTATGAAAAGTATCAGTGCACCTAGTTGATAAGGTCACCATCTGATTCTCTTTCTGCAGTTCTGGCCTGTGTGTGTGTGTGTGTGTGTGTGTGTGTGTGTGTGTGTGAGGGGGGTTTGAAAATGGTAACTGCATTTATACTTTACAAGAAAAAATATTTACTGACTTTTCTCTAAATGTCACAGAAATCTTTGGTATTACGTTATCTTAACACAAACTATTATAAATAACATTTAAAACTTAGAATTTTAATACTGTGTTACTGCTTATGTAAATGTGTCAGAAGAGTTGACAGCTGCTTTTAAACCCCTGACTGATCTAATTGTTTTGTTTTGCTATGAAGATCAGTGTTAAGTTCTCCTCTCCTCTGCAGTAAAGCAGTGGAAACAATTCCACAGCTTTCTGTCTTTTTTTTATATCAGCTGCTGTGTTCCTGACATTAGCAGGATTAAATTACCCATCTAAGATTAACAGCAGTACCTGACAGGGTAAACCTACAGATTTAACTGCGTCTATGATCTGTCTTGCAGGTGGAGACGAATTTCTCTGCAAAGTATGTGAGAAGTTGAGTTTAAAAAAAAAAAAGTAGGTGGGCTTTCCCTTCCTTTGACTCCAATGCAAGGAAATAACAGTTTTAAAAACTTCAAACAGGTTTCTGCTATGTACACAATGCTGGAACCATATTGTAGGGAGAAAAGAAACCTAACGATTGAGTTAAACTGTAGTGCTCCTGCAATCTTGTCCTAAATAACTTTTTTGTTTCACCAATATAGAACAGGTTGCAGGAGCACTTCAATGTAGATAATACCCCCTTGGTATTGCAACTGACATTTAGTCTAGGGGTAAAAGTTATCCTATTACTTTTGTCAAAATACAGCACAACATAATGGCAGACAGAACATCTGCCACATGACCTCATACCTCTAATTCCCATAGTTATATACAAATTTTCCTTGGGACATTCAAAACGACTGTGGACTAATGTATCTTTAATACTTCTTCCTCTTTTTAAGGATAATGATGGCATATATGGCAGTATATCCTTCAATCTATGATCTTTTAGTAAAAATTCCCATTAGTATTTAACTATCCCAAATATATACTTCATCTTCATATTAAATGTGGGAACAATGTAAACCTGCCCCTTGTTCTTAATCTTATTCTGATGCCTATCTATTCTATTATATTATATTTTAAACATATTTCATTTTTGAAATTGAGTTTGTTTAATTAGCTTCTTTAAGACCCCTTCTAAAACTCCTTGTTCATATCCTTTACTCAAAAATTGGGCAGGCATAAACTTTAAATCTTCCCACAAGATAGATTCATTACTAAGTATTCTTAGGATAAGACACTGGAGCCCATGTCGGTGTTAGTTTGCATTGTATTTAGAGCATCTGGCAATAGAGATTCAAGCTTTTGGGGATAGAGTGTCGCATGACTAAAAAAATAGCTCTGCACACCAATGATAAATTAATTTTTCTTCTGAACGTAAATCATGGTTTAGATATCTTTTTTGGGATCCTGTAACAATTTGAGAGAATTACTGAATATGAGGTGAACATGGACAAAACAAGGGTGACTTTAATAAATTAGATTCCACAACTGGCAGGTTGCCAGGGCACTTATACCCATGGAAAGGACATCTTAAATATCTTGGCATTTGGTTTAGTTCAACTGGTGATGGTAGTGTCAATAAGAAAAGACACATTGATATGTGTTGCATAGTTTTTAAAAATAATCTAAATTCATAGATGCTAAATTTAGACTTAGACCAGCAGGTTCAGTTCTTGAACTGTTTTGTTTTGTTTTGCAATATTGTCTGTATGCATTCCAGTCTTTGCCTAACTGTTACCCTGAAAGGTTTGAGGATGACCAAAAAGTAATATCTTGGTTCATAGTTCATAGGTTCATGGGTGTTTACTAGGTTAATGACCACAAGGGCCTTTTTAAGCCTAGCTATGAATCCCAAATCTCTGACAAGTTCTGATACCCTTGATAAGTGTAAGCAGGGGCTTGGGAGTTGAAACATTTACAGATTGCCTATGTCCATTAGAGACATAGGTGCCAAACCAGGGATAAATTTCCTGTTCCCCATCCAATTGTCCAAGTTACATTTGAGCTGGGTTAGGGAAGAACTCTGCTTTATATGGATGGGGAGCATGTCTCAGAGATGTGGTAGTCTCTGGGATACATACCTGTTTCTCCAACAGGTCCTATTTATATCGCATTCAAGGTTTAAGTCTGTAGAACGGGTAATTCTGGCACTGTTTGTTTTGTGGATATGCAGGAGGTCCATCAGAGTGGGGTCTGACAATGCCCTATATGCCAGGTATAGATCTCCATTCAAAAGCCTGAAGGAGACAGAATACAGGCATAGGGCCTTGAGGCCATCTGCATAGGACATATTACTTGTGCCCTGTATTCTTTTAGTGAGGAACCTCTGTGGATGATCCAGTTGTTGGATGTGCCTGGTTAGGTACATACCAAAGGGGGCACTGTACTCAATGGTAGGTCTGATGAATGCCGAATACAGTGGAAGAATGACTTCCTTGGACTTGGATGCCATTCCTTTTTTTTATAAGTTGCACAACATAGAATGATTCCCTGACCACTGCAGACATGTGATGATCAAAGGCTAGATTACACTCTGTGTGTGTCCCTAAGTCCCTGACTACTGGGTCATCTCTAAGGGGTGTATTGTCAATATGATAGTTACCAGGGGTGGATGACTTCCTGAACGATAGTATTATGCATTTCTCAGCATTTAGCTTTAGCCCATGGCTCTGACATCAGTTGTTTGTCTGTATCAGCTCTTCATGGAGAACGTATGTCAGTATGGGATTCAATGATGGCTCCTAATTTGCAATCATGTGCAGATTTAGTCAGCCAGAGACCATTGATATTGGCCTTGACTTCAGAGAAGTAAATGCCAAAAAGGAGTGGTTCAAGGACAGATCCCTGAGGGACTCTGCTTGTGACTGGCCCCTTTGTAGAGGTGGACTCCCAGTTCTTACTTCCTGGGTCCTGTCTGTGAGCCAGTTAGCTGTCCACTGGGTGACATGTGGGTTTGTACCTAACCTTTTGAATTTGTCAACAATGCCTGAGTGGGGTATTATGTCAAATGCCTTGGACAGGTCAAGATAGGCAGTGTGAACCATTTTTCCGTCATCCATTGCTTTGATGACCTTCTCAAAGAAGTCCACCAGGTTTAGTAGGCATAACTTGCCCTTGACAAAAGCAAGCTAGGTTGGATCCAAAGTTTAGAGGTTTACTATATTACTATTGGTCATTTCCATAATAATTCTTTCCATGGCTTTACATTTAAGACTAGTGAGACTTATAGGTCTGTAGTTTCCAGGGTCTGCATTTGGCCCACCTTTGTGCAGAGGAATGACTGTTGCTGTTCTACCAGTCATGAGGCACAAAACCTGTTTGGAGGCTACAGTTAAATAACCAATCAGGCCCTCTGGAATTGCTATGTTTCATGCTGTTTAGAAGGCATCTTGGGATATTGTCTGCCCCCATTGATGCAGTGTTCTTGCCCTTAGAGAGAGCATTAGGGACCTGTTCCTTAGTGATAGCAGGTGGAGTTATATTTGATGGTGGTATTTCCTGACGGAAGGTTGAAGGGAGACAGGGGTAAAGATGGAATTGAATTTATTGGTCAGTAGGTTTGCTATATCTTCTGGCTCAGTATAGGTGGCTGCATTTATAATGAGCTCTGCACGTAATTGTGCATTGCCTTTGAGGTTGCGGACATAGCTAAATAATGCCTTGTAGTTATACTTGGACTAGGAGGCCAAATTTATCTCAAACTTAGCTTTGGTAGACTTTATTTGTCCTCTGAGTTGTTTGTTCAGTTTGATGAGACTTTTTTTATTCTGCTGGATGCTGCAGTTCCTAATTTTTGCCATGATTTTCTTCCTTCTGTTATACAGCCTATTGATTTTGTGATTCCACCAGGGTGGCTTTTTTTTTTGAGTTAGTTCTGTACTTCTTCCTTGTGGGTATTGCTGCCTCTATGCAGTTATTAACATGCTTGTATAGTGTTTCTGTGAGCAGTTCTGCATAGGCAGCAGTGTTCGCATAGTTTATGGGGGGGCTTGAAATGTTGCCAGGTTATCACTTAATAGCAAGAAGTTAGCAGCCTTAAAGTAATTCCTGAGTATTCCAAGTTTAGCTGGGGGGGGGGTTCCAGTTTTTATTTTTACTTCAAAGGAGACCATTTTGTGGTCTGACCTTACCATGGAAGACATTACAGTAGGGGGTGTGCAGCACTCTTCCATATTAGTGAGGACCAGATCCTTTATGGCTGCAGCCCTGGTTTGTATATCGACAATCGGGTCCAGAGAGTTTGTGTTTACAGAATCCAGGAATCTCTATGCCTGTACGTTCACCCATGAATATTGTATTTGTTTGGATGGCAAGTGTTTTCAGTAAGTTTAAATACATGGTATGGGTTTCCTGGGTCATAGAGGGGGACCTGTAGCTTGCAAGGAAGTGGTATTGGATTTTGCCTATGGTGATTTGAACATGGAGCAACTCAAGTGCTTTGTCTTGTTTGCCAGCCTTGAGGTATATTTATTTTTGATGTAAATCGTGATACTTCCAACTTTAGTCCCTGTCTTTGTAGTAACTGGTCTAAATGTGTGGAAGGGATTATAGTCTTGCGCGGTTGGTGTACTGTCTGCGACGTTAAACCATGCCTCAGTGACTGCACAGATGTCAGCCTTCTCTAGGGTGGAGAGAGCTTCTAGGGAGTTTTTTCTTTAGACTCCTAGCATTGAGCAGTAATAAATTTAGATTTTCTTGGTTTTGATTTGCTATGTCGGCAGTACTTTCAGTTTGGCATTGCCTAAAAAAACACTATGGGGAGGACAATGTTTTAGCTAATATTTGAAAACCTAGAGGAGAGAGGTGCCAGACCATCCCTGGCAAAGCAGTGTGGTCTTTTGACCATCTACTTTCATGCTGACAAATATTGCACCCCCTTAGAATAACACCAGAAACTAAGCCAATTTTAAAGTCGGCCCTCTTTTGTTCATATTGCAGCATCATCCTTGGAGAAAGTAAAATGCTGCTCTGTGCTAGGCTCATACCAGGCTCCCTGATGAGGGACAAGTACAAAAGAGGTAGTAAGCCCCCTGTACTCGTCCCTCATCAGGCCTATTGTTGAATATAATGCTCTTTGGTATGTACTATTCCAGACACCTGCAGCAACTTGAGACACCTCAGAAATTTCTAATTAAGAAAATTCATGGTCTCCAGCACATGTATGTGGACAGACTGAAGTCACTGTCACTGTTCTCAGTAGCGTATAGACTAAGATGTGACTTATGTCTGGTTTACAGGGCTATCTCTGACACATATCTAATGGAAATGCTGCACATCTTTAAGTCAAATGGGACTAGAGTCCTTGTTCCAGGGACCTCGATCTAGCCTGTGACATAAACAGTACCTGCTGGAAAGACAGATACATCTCTGAGTTTGCCACTCCTCTGGGATAAGCTTCTAATCCATATCAAGCAGAGCTCCTCCATGACCCTGTTTAAGCGCAGCCTGGATAACTGTATGAGAAACCATAAATTTCTGCCTAGGCTTCTCTCATGGACATGGATAGTATGTGCTAGAGAAGCCCTGGGCATAGATAACATCTCTCATATAGCATTATATTGGGATTTAACAGCTAAGCTTGTAAAGACCCTCAGGTCAGTAGCCTAGTAACATCCTATGAACTTATGGAAAACCATTATTTCTTGTGGCTGTACTTTCTGCCAGGTTAGTTTCTGCATTCACTGTCCTCCATTTATGGTACTTTACAAGAACAGGGTCACTCTTTGCTAGTCTTTTATTTTTTGGGGACAAGTTTTGGTACTCAGGCTAACTATAACCACTCTGCCTACATACCTGTGCTTTTCCATTGTATACTAACAAGGGAGAGGATCATCTCAGATGGTCTTCATGTTTCACTGTTGCAGTCATTACATTTGGGTTATCTGCTTGTAGTAGTCCTCAGTCGGCCTGATTAACAAAGTCTTGTGTCCTGCATCGGGTGCTGTCCCTTCTTCCATGACGTCAGGTCGTCAGAGGTATAAAACATGCAGCTGACACCATTACATCAGTCTTTCTTGCCGTGCAGTGCCCGAAGTAGAAGCAGTTCGCAAGTGCCGGTCAACCGACTCCTGAAATTTTGATTTTCGAGTTTCAAAACCAAAGTCTTCAACTAAAGCTAAGTCCCCCGTTGGGGAAACTTTTTCTTGCTCTTTACCGATGTCAGTAAAAGTTAATAATTGCATTACTTGTGGAAAGCAAATATCTCACAAAGATTTTAATTCGTACTGTATTCCTTGCCTGGGCCCTGACTACGACGTATCTTGCTGTCAGTTTTGTGCTTTATTTAATCAGCGCACTATCCGTCGTCGGTATATTTTTGCCTCTAAATATTTCGGTTCTCAGTTTAATTATCCTGAAATGTCGTTGGTTAGCCATCCGACTACTGGGATTCCGAAAAAACACAAAGATAAAGACAGAGACAGACCGTCTATGTCCAAAGCTGCCCATGACGTTTCTCCTAAGCCAGTCGCCAGTTCGCCGGTACTCAGTGAGACGCGTTTGCAGCCCCTGATACCCACTACTTCTGATTCACAGGCCTCTACTGAGTCCCATTTGGGGTCTGGTATGCTGTGAGATGCTTCAACTGTAGAACCTGCGGATGTCTCTACCTTGGATGGGTCTGGAGCCACTGTGCAGGCACTGGCTTCTGAGGGTGTATTCAGGCCTACGGACTTGCATATTAAACCGATGCCTCCTTCTTCATTTAGGCCTAAATCTCGAACCATGCCTAAGAAACTGATGTCCAGGCCGCATGCTCAGGCCTCTATGCCTAAAAAACAAATTATAAGAATGACTGAAGATCTTGTAACTTTAATCAGGGGAAGCCAACCTCCCCCTTCGAAGAGACCTAGGACTGAAGCTGTTTATGAATCTTCTGACCAGGATTCTGATTTTTCTGATGATCTGGATTTGTCCTTATCCACTTATGAGGATTCTAATGCAGAGGACTGTATTCCCTCTGCTTCCCCTCCAGAGGAGTTTTCTTTTGGTGAAACCTTACATACTCTAAGGGAGCATTTCCACTGGGAAAGCTAGGATTTTTCTGATTCAAAAAAGAGGCTTAGGGATTTCTTACTCCTTCCTCAGCATAGGCCTTTAGCTATATCTCCTGTACTAGACATTGTTGACGATGCCTTTTCAGAATCTAGTTTGGCCCCTGATTCTTTGCCTCCTGCTCCCAGAAAACCTGACCGATATTACAGGGTTCCTGATTCACACAAGTTTCCTTTTGAAAATCCTATTGTGGATCCAGAGACTATTTCACAGGGACCCAAGGGCATTAAGGCCTCTATGGCTAAAAATCCTACCCCTTCTGATAGAGACTCCAGGGCGCTGGATAGATGGGGTAAGAAGGTTTATGCTTCTGCAACCTTGGCCATTAGGGCTTTAAACTGCCAGTTTCATATGTTAAAGTATCAAGAACATGTTATTGGGTTGCTTAAAAAGAAAATGATGTTGATTCCTGACTGCGCTGAAAACAACGAATTACAGGTTGGTAAACATACTTTGCAATGTGGATTTGATTCATTAGAGGCCTCTTGCAGGGCTGCTGTTACTGAGTCTGTGCTCAGAAGGCATGCTTGGCTTAAGGAGCAATCTTTGCCTGATCATGTTAAAGCTAAACTGTTGGATGCTCCATTAAATCAGGACCGCCTGTTTGGCAACAAAGTTGAGGATGTTCTTAAAAAGATGGAAGATAAAGCTAAATCTATGCAAACTGTTAAAGATTTCTTGCAAGTTCAGCTTCCTAGATTTAGTAGGCATTGTCCCTCTAAGAATTGGTCCTTTCCAGTCCCTAACGGGTCTTCTCAAGCCAAACCCAGATGCAGCAGAAACCCCAGATTTCAGTCCCAGGGGACACAAAAGACTAAGCAGTGGGGGATTTCCGCACCCAAATCTGGGAGTGGTAAGACTCCCCCCTATGGAAAACTGTCTCAATGACTTGTTTTTAAAACTTCCAAGCACTTCCCAACTGAATGCTCCTATAGACGGAAAGATTGGTCTGCAGGCCAAAAACTGGGAACTCATTACCATATTTAAATATAGTGTCCTAAGGATACAGATTTCACTTCCACACGTTACCAACACCAACTAGGGGGCCAGATCTACCCCCAAATCAGTGGGCAGAGGCCCAAAATCAAGTTCTCTCTCTCTTAAGCATGGGGGCTGTTCAGTTGGTACCAGAAGAGGAAAATGGACAAGGTTTTTATTCGAGACTTTTCCTGGTACCTAGAAAAGGCAATACATGGCATCCTATCCTGGACCTTTCTACTCTAAACACCTTTCTGGTGATTCCAAAATTAAAAATGCTGACTCTTCACCAGCTGCTTCCTATGCTAGGCAAAGATGTATGGTTGGCAACACTAGACTTAAAAGACGCATACCTGCACATCCCTATCAGGGAGTCTTGCAGAAGATACCTACGCTTCAAAGCAGGCTACATGCACTGTCAGTTCTCTGCACTGCTCTTTGGCTTATCTACTGCGCCCAGGGTATTCACAAAGTGCCTAGCTCCAGTCATTGCATTTTTCAGGCAAAGAAATATTCAAATATACCCATACCTGGACGATTGTCTAATTCAGGCAGAAAGCCAGAACATACTTTTGAATCATCTGGCCTTTGTTCAGAGGGTGCTGACTTGTCTGGGGTAGGCCATAAACTAAAAGAAATCACACCTGGTACCCTGTCAACAAATTATATTCCTGGGAGCAAGCTTGAATACAACTTCCCAGATGGCTTTGCTCACACCAGAGAAATGGATTCATTTGACAACCTACTTCAAACAAGTGGTCACAAAAAAACTCAGCTATCTGCAAGGCAAATGCTGCAAGCCTTGGGATTTATGGCCTCCTGCATTCTTTTAATTCCATATGCAAGGCTGCATATGAGGAAACTACAGTGGTATCTCAAAAGCCTATGGTGTCAACATTCACCGGATCTAGATGCAATGATTCCTATCATACCTTGCCTACGCCTAGAGTTCCTTTGGTGGGCAGAGGCCTGCCACCAAAACAGGGGACTACCATTCACACTACCCCCTGCCGCCCAAATCTTAACAATAGATGCATCAGACTATGCATGGGGTGGCTCACCTGGCAGGGGAGTACTTTCAGGGCAAATGGAACCCAAGTCAAATGCACCTGCACATAAATCAAAAGGAAATGTTAGCTGTACGTAATGCTCTGACAGCCTTCAAGGACCAAATTTTTCCAGGACAACTAATGGTAAAGATGGACAACACCACTGTCATGTGGTACATAAACAAGCAGGGGGGGTACACATTCTTAACCCCCTCTGCAGTCTAGCCATGGCATTGTGGAACACAGCCTTGAGCTACCAAGTGAATCTATAAGCTCAATTCCTGCCAGGAAAACTAAATACACTGGCAGACGGACTAAGCAGAAACTTCATGGACCCACACAAGTGGAAACTGGAACCAAGGATTTTCAACATGTTGACAAGCAAGTGGGGGAGCCCAGATATAGACCTGTTTGCCTCCCCCCAGAACCATCAATTGGACATATTTTGCACAAGGATTCCCCACAAGCTAGTTTGGCAGGTGGATGCTCTATCCTTCAGCTGGAAAAACAGTTTATGCCTTTCCTCCTCTGCCTCTGCTCTCCAAGGTGCTAATAAAGATCAAACAGGACAAGCCAAGGACGATTTTTAATTACACCAGACTGACCACACCAACACTGGTACCCCCTCTTGTGCAGTGTGTCACGCTTGGCCCCATGGCACCTGCCTCAGACTCCTTCCCTGCTGTCTCAGCGGGAGAACCAGATTCTGCACCCTCAGCTGCAAACCCTGAACCTAGCAGCCTGGCTAATTACCTAATCTCTCCTTTACCATCCCTCAGTAAATCAGTGATGGATATCATTTTAGAGGCAAGGAGGCCTAGTACTACAAAATCTTATGCTGCAAAATGGAAAAGATTTTGTGCCTGGAATCAATCTCAAGGGATGAGCGCAGCAGTGCCCAATTTACCTCAGATTCTACAATACTTGACTGAGATGCTTCATAAGGGCTTGTCCTTTTCCTCCATCAAAATTCATGCCTCAGCCATTTCAGCTCATTACAGCACAGAGCCTCCCCTCTTCTCTCACCCACTCCTCAAGCAGTTCCTCAGAGGGGCCAAAAATTTAAGGCCACCCAGGAGAGCTCCAACTCCAGCCTGGGACCTTAACTTTGTCTTGGAGAAACTCACTCTTCCTTCTTTCGAGCCAGCTGCTACTGCAGATTTAAAATTCCTTTCCAGGAAAACAACTTTCCTTTTAGCAATCACGTCTGCAAGAAGGGTATCTGAATTACAGGCCCTTATGGCAGTGGAGCCTTTCATCATTTTTCATGTGGACAGGGTGTCCCTCAGAACCAATACCTCCTTCATGCCCAAGGTGGTATCCAGTGTGGCTCTTAATCAGTCCATTCATTTGCCTACCTTCTTTCCTAACCCACAGAACAAAGGGGAACGGATACTGCACTCCCTAGATGTGCACAGACAACTTAGATTTTACCTGGACAGGACTAAACCTCAAAGGAAATCTGAACAACTGCTGGTGGCATTTGCTGCAGAGACAGAGGGGAAAGCTATTTCAAAGCAAACATTTCAAAATGGATAGGCCACTGCATTAATTTCTGCTATAAGCACCATGGAAAACCTATCCCACAGGGCATCAGACCCCATTCAACCAGGGCTGCATCTACCTCCACAGCCTCTCTCAGGGGCGTTCCTACCAGGGACATCCTCGAAGCTGCTACCTGGAGTTCTGTACATACTTTCACCAAGCATTATCATTTGTCAATTTTCTCTAAATCCAGAGCTGGCTTTGCCACTGCAGTCTTTCAGGGTCTTATAGCTGGTCCTAATTCTTTTTAAATTCCTCCTCCCAACCTTAGCTTTGGGAATCTACCCAAATGTAATGACTGCAGCAGTGAAACACAAAGAACACAATGCAGTTGTGTCCACTTACCATAAATGTAGATGTTCGAGTGTATTCACTGTTGCAGTCCTGGTTACCCTCCCTCCAGCCCCCTTTCTTCTTTTGGCTATACCTCTGCTCTCCCGTACTATGCTCTAAAAGCTTTTTGGTGTATTTGCTTTTTTGTTGGAGGTATATCCTTGTAATTATAGATTTGTTTCCCATTGAGGGGGGGCACCTGACATCTAGGGCAAGAAAAACTGATGTAATGGCATTGTCTGCATGTTTTATTCCCCTGACATCATGGAAGAAGGGACAGCATCCGACACAGGACTCAAGACTTTGTTAATCAGGCCAACTGAGGGCTACTGCAAGCAGATAACCCAAATGTAATGACTGCAACAGTGAATACACTCGAGCATCTACATTTATGATAAGTGTACATAACTGTACTTTCTGTTGATGATCCCGTCAATTGGGATTGTATATTGAAAGGACAAAAGCTATCTGTAAAGACAGACAGATGATTGGCTTCTTTTTGTAAGAGAATGCCTGGTCAGAAATGTTTCTGTTAGCTTCACAAGGTGATAGTCTGTGTTCAGTTCTGTTGTAAGAGCTATATTTATGTTATTACTTCAGTACCCACAGAGCTGTAGCTAGGTCATTTGGCACTCTTGCTTATCCCCAGATTAGTGTCTGACATAACCAAAAATTGGGAACCAAAAAATAAGGTTTTCTGAAGTTGAGGACTGAAATGAATACTGGCACTTTGCTTGCTACTGATTGCCAGCTCTTCAGCACTCCTAATCACTCCCTCTGACAGTTTTCACCCAGAGCAGATACCCTCTTTACTCCACTTCGGTTACAGTAATGAGTACTTAACACTTGTTCAGATAGATCAGTTTCTGTGCACAACATTTTTTTCTAGAATGCAGCTGTCAATTTCTGTACAGCATCCACATTGTGTGCTCAACACTTTTGCAAGACGGCATAAGCTGGATGTGAAGTTCTGTTCAAGTTTTCCTGTGGTGCCATTGCAATACTGGCTATGTTGCCGTAAAGAGTACCATCCAGGAGGATTTGCTGGGACTGCATCTGTTTTTAAAGAGAGGACTTCCTCTTACCTGGTGTAAATGTTATGCATTTTCCATAGTTCTGGAAGAGATGATCTATCCTATGTACCCACCCACCCATCTTCTCCCCACTTTGGCATAATTGGTCTCAAGTCTCGCTTTATCTGGATTTTCAGATATTTTTACTTCTCATGCCTCTGATATAAAGAGTCTTGTCCATTATGGGTTAGAGAAGGGTTCTTGTCAGAGTGGGAAAGCTTTACATGCCGATCAGCCCTAATGCGTGATGGCCTTAGTCCTGCTTTTATAAAGGGTGAGCTTCATTTTTCAGATCTATGATTATGTTGATTATGTAACATTCATTCATTTATGTTACATAGTTTTGTTTACAATGATCAAGATATTTCTATTTCCATCTTCTTTAACATCCCAGGTACCTTTAGCTGGGCAGGTCAAGATGACTGACTGGAACAATTCTGAATGTAGAAAATGTCATAAATATTAACAGCTATTATTTTAATATAGAAGTTTATGTTCATAGTATGCATGTTTTTTACATTTCTAAAAATGTGGGATGTCTAATTCAAGTTGTCATTTGTTTTAGCTGTCCTGAGAGAGTAAGCACTCATGATTTTTGTTTTAATGTTGGACATATTGAGATGAATGTGTCCAGTGGTGCCATTTTAAAATGGGGGTTGAATACCCTAACTGGGCCATCCCCACAGGAGTACATTTTTGTACCCTGCAGCCTTGCAAGTCCGCCTTATCCTACTGTTACCCTATTCTTATCTGAGAGAGTGAGTCATGTTTACTTGTAATATGTTAGTAGAGCTATAAGCATTTCTAAACTTTTCAAACCATGCTTTTTATTCTTACAGATTGTGTTGAATAATCAACTTTCTCTTGTCATGGGAGCAGAACAGAGCGGAGATGCTGAACACAGACATACAGAGTCAAATACCTCAGGTGGGTATCTTTGAATGCTTGTAGTAGTTATCAGAGTGATGGGAAATCCAGTTTCTATTTCTGTTATGATCAATTGTGTCATCCACATTAGGCCTTGATAACTGATACAAGCATCTCATTTCAATTAAAAGACTTCTTTCATTAGTGTAATGTCCTGTAGTTTGAACTCCAAGTCCCAGAGTACAGATAGTGCAGGCCTGTGTTCTGGAAGTTAAGACATGTCAGATAAGATTGGAAATGACTGAGACCCTCTGCCTATTCCATCTACAGTCTTAGTGAGGAGGTTGACTCAAACACTTGGCCTAGCCAGCCTTCCCCAGTGAGCTGAACCTCCAAGAAGCTACCAACTTGGACTTCAAACACTGGTCCAGGCCTTGTTGGTACCAGGTTTCCACTTGAATTTACTGGGGCTGTCCCAGAAAGCTGAGATGCCAGTCTGTGCCTCTCAGTGTTGGAAAAAATAAGGGTCAAGAGGTTTCAGGCTGGCTCAATCCTGGATGTGGACTTGAGGCCAACTATCTATCTAGATCTGCAGGGGCTATCCTGAGGGACCTGGGTTGCAAGTTCAAGCATCTCACCTCCATGGTCAGCAACAAAGATCTGTGTGACTGTCTTGAACGTGGGGTGAAGATCTGTGATTTGAACCGTGTTTTTCTGTCTTCTGTGGGAATACCATTTTGTGAACAGCATCATCCCAGACTCCAGGGAACATGAGCCAGAGGCCTATGAATACCACATATTTGTCATGCCCTCATGCTGAGGTATTGAAATGCAGAATCACTCTGCTAGGAATACTAAGAGCTAGGTATGAGGGGCCATCATCCCTTAAGTTTCATGCCCCTAGAAAAAGCAAGAGAGGAAGAACTGGCATCATAGCACTCACGAGTGAAATGCAGATCTGAGATAATCTAGTTGAGATGCTTTCCAAAAGGTCAGGCAGAATATGAGGATTGTTTTCTAGGAGGGCTGCAATGACTGCAACAGTTAGATACCCAACAGGCGAAAAGAGAAGTGGATGAAACTCCTTTAACACCAGTCTTTGGCCAGGATTATACAGCTCTAACTGAGCAGAAAGAAGAGGATGGAGAGTGTGATTTGCTGGAAGTAGGAGTGATTTGCTGGAAGTAGGAGAGGAAGGCTGCAGTAGTAAGTGGCCAGCTCAGAGGGCTTCTACACCCATTTTATTCAGGATGAAGTGGGACTTCTATCTTTAAAGTCATGTGATCTCTCACCAGAGATGGTCTCCTTTACGGAAAGCCAATTGAGAATGAATATGCAGCCATTGGGCCAATGTGAGTTCTGCAAGGTCAACCAGAATCAAATGGTCAGTCTTTGGAAGGGTTCAAGGGAGAGTTAATGTGGAAGATGGCTGCCACAGTGGTTGAGAGACTGAGTATTAGTTTAGTCTTAGAAGTACAAAAATTGTGAATATGAGCAAAGCTGAGCAGTATTGTATGTGAAGCCTCCCAGATTGCAGATAAATATCATCTTATTTCCCAAGTGTACAGGTCCTGACACATTTAAAAAGAAACCTAAGAAATTTCTAATTAACAGTCTAGTGCTTCTACAAGAAATGCTATCTGTACACAGTGGTCTAATTACAGTTGTTTGTCAGACGTTTTCACATGGTTTGTGCAGTGGATAGAGTTGCTTCTTCACTGTACTTGCCACTCAAGTTCCTTTTTTCTAGAATAAGAATATCTGTTGTATGTTCATGTGAGTTTTTAGGATAGACTTCAGTTTCCTTCTGCATCACAAAAGAGTGGCCTAGGTGGCTTGGTAATCCTCCAAATTGCTCTCAGATGGTGCATGGAAAGAGAAAGGGAGAGAGACTGGTGGCCTATGCATGATTAAGTTGTTTGGCCTATGCCCATTTAGTGCTTGGACAGACTCTGGTTCCCTAGTAATCCTGTAATCCTGGATTAAATAAGTGGTCAGTGGAGAATGAATTTTCATGTGTTGACCTCTAAATCTTTTCTGCCTCTTTTTATTCTATGCTTTAGCAATCATCAAGTCTCCATCTAAGTCTCCATCTACTATTCCTCTGTTCATTCTTCCACCTTTCTAGTGTCTAAGAACAGCTGGGGGGGGGGGATAAGGGGGGTTGGCCAAGAGTCAGGGATCATGGCCACCATTTTTTAAAGAATAGATAATCTGAAAAGAGAAGGGCCAACTTCAGAAGCCACTGGTTTGTATCCTCAAGCATTGGGACTGCTTAACAAAATTAAACTTTCTTGGTGTGTCGGTCACCCCCCATTCTCATAATGTACTATGCATCCCTCTCCAGTTCTAATTTGTTGTACAAAAGCATTAGTTTATCATAAGAATGACTCCAGGCTTTATTTTCACTAACTTATTTTTTACTCATAGCAGATTTAATTTCTGTACTTTTCACTTTATAAGCAGTAGCATTTTGTGTGTTTATTTGGTACTGAACCTAGGACCACCATTTTTTTCTCTTGTTTGAGTCCTTTCCTTTATTTAAGCAATACTTCTGCAGCAGGGCTCTCCCTCTTGCAAGTGAGCATCTCAGATGTGTCTGTTGTTTGGGAACTCAACTTCATTAGGCCTGAGTATGTAAGCATTTTAATAACTAGACCAAAAGTCAGCATCATGTGGCATTTTATGGCTTTTTGCTGTCTTATACATTACTGGAGCTGTTCCTTGGCTATGCCATTTCTTCGGGCTTTGTGTCCAAGTTAAAGGGAAAAAATAAAATCAGACATTCTCATTTTTGTTTAAGAGTTGCTAGTGATTCTTTCCCATTCCCACCCCAATGACACAAACTTCGGGAAATGTTACATACAATGCAAAGAGACAGCTAACCTGTGGTAGCACAACGAAGACTACCAAAGGCATGTGGATTTTCCCTACAAACCTTTTGGATGATCCCTTCCTAAGTTGAGATCCTCACGGTAATACTATGGTTGTATGGGACAGTTCTGATATACCTAGTCCCCATCCTCAAGAAGCAGACAGAGTTTTCCAGCCTCAAAAGAATGTTTGAATTAGGCAGACACTATTTATCCTGAAGCCACAAATTTGGCAGTAGTCCTTTGAAAGTCTGCTATTATGACAATTGGCACAGAGGGTAATGTTGAGAACTGTAGTTGCTGTGGTACAAGGTTTGATTCCTTCAGTCCTCATTTGCCTACTGTGTGACTTTAAGCAAGTCACTTAACCAGACATTATTCCTAGCTCAACCTGGAAAAGGAATTGTTTATCCAGTGGGCCTACCTGGTTAATAAATGAGTATTATTATGTAGAGTCCAGAGGTTGACCCCTAATAAAGAATCAGAGGCAATAGACAGAGAAGCATGTGTTCACTCTACCTTGTTGTCTTTACTGGCACTGCTCTATAAGACACCCACACTTTACTTCCACTGGGGCACAAGAGTTGAGCTAGAACATGCTGTGGGATAGTTGGTCATTGAAAGACAAAAAGAGCGTAGTCCAGGCATCTACATCTTTGTCTGTTAGCAACCATTTGCCCAGAAAGGGAAAGTGAGGATAGTAGCACTCTTGGCTGCATCTGACATAGTTAGCTGAGGATGCCAGGGTGACTTTTTTTTAATTCCTCCTTCACACACTTGCACTCCTTTTCGGGAAGGTCAGATCTTTATGGCTGTGGGTATGAAATTTTATCTTCCATAGTTTAACTTTGCTTGGTCACAGAGGAGCTTGCTCTGAAAGTGATTATGGTGTCCACCACAGTAACAGAAATTGGATGGTGCAAAGAATGAACACTTTGCTTAGTTTATATCACAGCAAGGTCACAGACCTAGAGGATGGAGCCCCTCATGTTCCCCAGAAGCCTACATTTTGCCACATGGTGGACAGTAGCACTTCTCCTTCATATCCCAGCATGGATGAGGATTTTCAGAGACCGGTAGATCAGGGAGGTCATAATATGGGATATCTTATTTTGTTATGCACACAACCCCATACGCTTATCTTTGCCTTTGCTAGATGTCTTGCCTTGGCCAAAATAGGTTTAAAGAAGGAGGTACAAGCACTCCCCAAGGAAAGATCCATTCAAGAGGTCTCACCAGGGGAAAAAAAAGCTTAGTATTTTATTTACAATTCCTTTTGATGCTGAAGAAAACAGAAGGCCTAAAGCGCATCTTGTATCTCAGCAGCCAAAATGTGTTTATTTCCATTAAAACGTTTCAAGTGGTTACAGTGCAGTCTGTCTTACCTTGTTTGTCAAAAGGTACTACATGTGCTCTTTAGACCCTCCACTATTTATATCTTCATGGACTCATGGTGGTTTCTGCACTTCTAGATTGGAGTCCGTTAATATCAGTTCTGGATTCTCCACTTCAGTTTTCCCTCCTCTCCTACTGCCAGGGTATTCAGCAACTTTATGTCCATAGTAGGAGTCCTTTTTAGGTTTCAGGAATCTAGTGTATTCCCACTTCTGAATAACTGGATCTTTGCTACCGTCTCCCAGACATTCTTATAACACCAGAGGGAGTTTGTACTCAAAGGTGTTAATGTCTTTGGGAGTAATGGAACTTTGTGAAGTCCCATATTCTATTGGTTCTTTCTTGTCCTTGTAAGCTGCACCTGTGTTGTGCTTTTTTGCCAAAAGATAGGATCCTTTCACTGCATCAGTCAGTACTTGGCATAATGCCACACCCTGAAGATCTCTGCCAATACTTGTCTTAGAGCCCTGGACTTTATGACATCATCATTTTTTTTATAGTTTTTCATGCCAGACTTCATATGGGGGTACTTCAGTTGGCCATGAAAGTGCAGTGATAATAGGCTTAGGCTATTTTCGTTAACTTTTACACAGAGATCTTTTTTTAGTGGAGGGCCAAGGGAGTAAGCTGTGAAAGCAATGTATACTACATAGCACAGCAGTTACTATATGTTGAAAAATATTGCAAGAGAAAGAGGATAAATTAATGGTTTATTATAACTACCATACAGGACATTGAGACAGTCTGAAAATATGTACAGTATTTATAGTTGTTGAGGAAAAAATTTTATAATCTTGTTGAAATTCTATATAAAATGATATTGTATATACAAAAGTGCAAGTAGACGATGTTGTGATGTGATAGAAGTATGTTATATGCAATGGTAGTAAAGAACCTATTCATCTAAACAATGAAATGCAGATGTAAGAAGAAAATAAGGGAATAAAATAGGAGAAAAAAGTTAGAAGAGGAAGTTAATTTGAATATGAGTATAAAAATGAAAGATAAAAAACAAAGCAATAAACTGGAGTGTATGAGCTTGTTTTAAAGAGTTTGCAGTAAGACTGCTGCTCTAATGTAATGTGATGGCAGGTTCAAACAAATCAGTTGACGGGCATCCCTTTCCATCTGCAAACTCCAATAGTGGCAGTTACCACAAAGGTGTCTGAACTAGGATGGTGAGGCACTATGTTGGGCAGAAGTTTCGAGACACGTGAACACCTCAGGAAACTTTCTTATACATGAATAGCCAGGAAGGGAGAAAAATGTTCTTATACATTTATATTTGAAGTTGAGAGATTAGAGCTATGTTGCACTTTGCATGTTCTGTGTTTTTTTTTTTTTTTTTGCACTATGGGGTTCATAGATTGTAGCACGAGGAGTAAATGCACTAAGGAGAAATATTTGCACAGGGGTGGGATTTACTAAGTTTGTGCTTTGCTTCCAGCCATGGCTGTACTCACTCCCAAGGAATAATTCTTTCCTATGCACAGCCACTGATCACTTGGTTGGTAAATCCTACCAGCGATGTCTGAAGTAGCACTAGTGCAGATGTTTTGATCCTGGTGCATATGTCAGTGCAGCAGGTTGCAGTTTGGAGGCAGATGTGCAGTGAGGTCCATAATACGTAACACATTCATAACATTTTAGTGCTATTTGCATACCAATGTGGCACTTCACATATTGTCTGCTTGCTAACACACCTGTATGTAGCTCCCCCTCTCTATAATGATTTTCCTTGATGTGTGATGACCTCCCCTTTATAGATTGTCAAGTAAAATGTAATGATTTTGGGGATTGTTCGTCCTGCTCGCCAAAAAAAATTGAGAATTTTTTTTTCTGAATACCACAGGAGTTTGCTAGCAGTTAGTGTCAAAATTAAACTTAACACGCTTATCTATGCCACAGAAGGATATTGTACTTTGTAAAATCACTTTCTGCACAAGATGTGAACATTTTCATTGGTTGAATATTCTGAGTTTAAAAATTGTGGCGGTTATAATTTTTTTTTTTTTTTTGAGGGGATGAATGCTACCATCTGTGTCTTAAAGCTAGCTTTCCAGCATTTAAGATCATAAATCTAAATATATATGTGTTCAGAAAGCATTTTTTTTGTTATGTATTTAGTTCAGATCCAGACCACCTTTTTAGTTTGCGATTTTTCACTTCTTGAAGCATGGTTATAAAGACTGCGTTGCTATTTTGAACTAGCCACAGAAATTAAAAACCACCAAAGTTATGAGTGAGTATTTTATTGGAATGGTTGGGTAATGTGCTTTCTGTTGTGCTTTTAGTACAATTGTTAGTTCACAGCAGTTTTTAAATGTGTCTTAATTTTGTAAATAGGTCAATGATTGTTTTATACTTCCTGAATTGTCCTTCCTTCTTGCCTACCTCATATTCCTTTTTTTTTGTTTACTACACGATTGCTATGTAGTTGTTGCGTATGAATACCTGCATTTACTTTTACTATGCGTCAGAGTTCGCTGTTTTAAAATATTTGCGCATTTTGTGTCTTAGAATTCAATTGTATATGAATGTGACAAATTTTTAAAATTGAGCAACCATGAATCTGCTTTGCATATGTAATTATGAAAGTGATCAGTGCGACTGCCCCAGCTTTGCTGTTGTTAGTTAATAAGTTTACTTTGTGCTATGTTATCCTAGGGGAAAAAAAATATTTTTTCTTTTATGCACTTTGTTTTTTTCATATTGATATATGGAGCTTTTATCCTCGGACCTCCACTGAAAGGGGGTTTGCTTTTGCTGACCCAGTTGGAGTATTCCGTTAAACAAATGTAAGTAATTAAATAAATGCATTAGATATGGGCATTCATTTCATTTTCAACAAGGCACATCAGGGCAGGGAAGCAAAATCCAAAGTGATTTTTAAAAGCAGACTGGTTGTTGGACATTTAAGTGCATCTGTATCACAGAATGTTACAGAATCGTGTAATACTGCATGATCATCTCCCTTTACATGTAGAATGAAATATAAAGCAGCCAACCTGGAAACTAGTGCTTAGCAGCAAAGCTGAGGATTTTCCAGAGTGTGCCGGAAAATGATTACCTAAGGTACACCTGTGCACTGGCCTACAGGTTATGAAGTGCCTTAAAGTCTTTTTTTTCCCCTCAGAAGTTATCAGTATTTAACTTTGGTAGTAATTAAATTTCATGTAGTATGTAGGTGGGATTTGAAACAATTAAAGGAAGCAAAATCCAAAGTAGCTGTTTACTTTCTGCACCGCTGCTGCTTAGTGACTTGTTCACAGTCACACAGGAATGTGGGTTGGGGCTGAACTTCATGGTGCATCATCTTTGTTGCTGTGTTTCCTGGCACACTCCTGGAGGTACAGCAGTATACTAGTTAAAGCAATGAGCTTCAGAAACAATCATTTAATGTTAAGCCCCATGAATTCTACCTTGCATTAATCTGTATCCCAGAGTAAGTCATTAACTTCCTTGTGGTCATAGGTCACCCATAAGTATGGATGCTGCAGTCTCATTGAACCTGTCTGGGTAAGGAAATGTACATAAAGAAATACATACATAAATGTAGAATCCTGGCATTTGTTTGATACTTGAGTGTAGCAAAGACTTCAAACAGTGATGGGGGCTTTTGTAATACTGCATTTAAAATCCATTTTGCATACCCAGTTAGAACACAGAATTCGCTTAGAAAATGCCTAATTGTTATCCATTACATTCATGTGTAATTCACTTTTTTGGCTTTATTTAGCTTCTCCATCTCCAGCAAAACAAAGAGCCAAAATGGATGACATTGTCGTAGTGGCTCAGGGAACACAGGCCTCAAGAAATATATATCATGATCTGGATGTAATCAAGCTTCAGGAAATTCCAACCTTTCAGCCTCTTTTAAAGGGTAAAAAATTTACATCTTCACTCTGACATTTAAGTTCTGATGTGCCTTATAATCTTGCAGTGAGGAGAATGTTGCAGTGTTTGTAGTTGTTATTTTGGTTGCCTTTTTAAGACCTGTTGTATGTTGATTTGACATGAAGTTGTACTTCATCATATTTTACAACTGGTTGTTAGAAAGCACAACACTAATTGTTTGTAGGGGGTAAGCATTCTCATTTCCCTACTCCGAAATGGCTTTTCTTTGCACAAGATGCATTCTTAAGAATAAGATAAAATTTCATCCTGTAAATGGAGATATTTAAATAGTAATATCAATATATACTTATAACCTGGACTGCTAAGACATTATAAAAATCCAGAGAAATAAAAATAAGTTGACTTTTCTGTGTGCCCTCAGGTTGTTTATTCATTTGTTTGTAAGAATATCTGTATTCTTGATTTTTTAACTTGGCATTTCTGTGGTGACAATAAGCAGAGAAAAGGTACAAGGAAGCAAGGCTGTAACAAGTGAATTCAGTGTTGTGAATTTAATTTCATGGTTTTAATTAAATTCTGTGTTGTGTCAGCATTCCATTTATGCCTGATTCATTGTGACATTTTTAACAGGTAAAAACTGTCTTGTTTCTTTTTTATTTTTGCCCATCTTGTTTCTCATCTGGCATAATACATTGTCAGTTTTCTAGTTGTTTAATGATCTCTCTATGGATCCTGTGATGTCGAAAATGGTGATTTTGGAGCACACGCAAAATTCAGTCTGATGTTGTCACAGTGAATTGCAAGAATGTTTGGCATGATTCGGCAGTATTGTGTTATCTTCTTGATCCTTCTTCAAATATTCACATGGATGCAGAATTTACTTACTCTCTATAATACTGCTTTTGCATTGTACCAAGGTTCATCTGTTAGGCTGTGTTGTATCAAAGTCAGTTTTCTTTCTGAGGAAGGAGACGCCTTGTAAGCATACCTCTCAACTGTCCCTGATTTTTTCTCAAATTTTGGCTCTGTCCCTCCTAATCCCTCCTAAAACTAGTGACTTTTGGAGGAAAGGTAGTGAATTACACTTAATGAATAATGACAATAATTAAGAGTTATAGACTTCTTTTACTTCAGAAAATGTGTATTAATTCATATGCTCTGATTCTGTCAATGTTTCAAGCTAATATGTTAAAAGTGTCCCTGATTGTCCCTGATTTTTTCGTGACTTGTCCCTGATTCTGTTGAAATTTGTCCCCATTTGGTTAAGAGGTCTGCTTGTAAGACAGTCTTTTTGCATTAAACTATGCAATGTTTTATAGTCTGTCATAATTCATGCTCTGTATTCATTCATCACCACTGGGTCTTGGATCCGACGTTGGATCCGAGCCAGCCAAAATACAACAGACTGATCCAAGACTCTGGCTCCTCCCTCTCCCATAATACCCTGCTGCTCTCAAACCCCAAGATCTTGTTTGCCGTGCTCATGGTGCAGTCGCGTTCCTTCTGGCTCTGGCTAGGTAAGTGAAAACTTACTATTTTCTCTCTTCCAGTTTGGTCTCAGTTCCATGGTCTCAGCCATTCTTCTTGTTCCTCTGGCAAGGTACCACATGCGGGTATTACAGTGGACCCTAGTGTTCCAATGGTCAGCTCTTCTTCATCCTCTGTCCATGACTATAAAACTGATGCCTGAGTGCAAACATCACCTCCAGTGGTAGCTTCAGTCACAGGATCTCTATACAGGCAGGCCCTTTTCTCTCCCTCCACCCATAGCCACTGTGACCACGGATGACTCCCTCTTGGGGTGGAGGGCATTTTCAGAGGAAGATCGTACAAGGCACATGGACACCAACAGAGACCAAGTTGCATATAAACATCCTAGAGATGATGACAGTTCTCTTATCATAGCAAGGCTTCCAGGACTGCCTCCCTTGAGGGATGATTGCAATCCAGACAGGCAATGTGTCTGTTGTCTGGTATGTCAACAAACAAGGGGGAACACACTCTTACCTGTTGTGCAGAGAGGCCATGAGAGTGTGGGAATGGGCTATGTCCTCCAGTCGCTTCCTTATTGGAGAACACAAACCTGGGGATTCCAATATCTTGGCCAACAGGCTCAGCAGATCTAACTTGTGTCATCACGAGTGGTCGCTCAGTCCGTCCGTGATAAGTCAGAGTTTTGACCATTGGGGTCAGCCATGCTGTGACTTTTTTGCCTCTCAGATCAACCACAAATGCAGCAGATATTTCACCCTGATTACCAGTCCATGATTGGCCTCTGGTCTCCTCTATGCTTACCCTCCTGTTCCCCTAATACCCAAGGTCCTGCAGAAATCTGAATGCTTGAGGACATCTCTGATCCTCATTGCCCCCTTTCTGACCTCGTCAACCATGGTTCCTCTTCATCAGGTCTCATCTGAAATATCCACCATGGATACTGGACCCCCATCAGGATCTGATTTCCCACCCGTCAGTTCTCCCTCTTCCAAACCTTTGGACCCTTCACTTAACCACGTGGTTTCTTAAGTTTCAGTGGTAATTAAACAGTCCAGGCTAGTGTCCCCCATTAAATGCATCATTTGGCTTCCCAAAAACCCTTTACCAGGAAAGTGTACAGCAGTAAATGGAAAAGGTTTTCCATCTGGGCCAGAAGCAGGAATCCTGATCCTTTATCTGCCTTGATCCCTGACATTCTCTTGTTCTTGTGCTCCCTTTTTCAGGAGGGAGCAAGATGTTAAGTTGTCAAACTCGCCTTCATTCTTGCTGGATGGGTTCGGAGCCGATCCTCGGCTTCGACTCGGCACTTGCTAAGCTCGAGAACTCATTTTACCAGCTCGAGGCAACCCTATATCCCATGATGCAAGGCGTGACTATCTCAGATCTCGTTTGCTGCTTCGCGAAGAGGTCTCCTTTTTACCAGCTCAGGTAAAGTTTCAATTTCTATAAGATTAGTCAGGGTTTTTTCCCCCTTTTCTCCTATTTGTCATTTATTGGGTATATTTTTATACTTTTAGATAATCTCCTACCCTATATTCCCCTTCTTTTACGTTAGGATTTATTTCCTTTCTTCAGGCCTTAAGCCTCCCTCTCAGTTAATTCCTGTCAGGTTGTGTGTTGTGTGTTTTTTGGGGGTTAACTGTGTGACTGTTGTGTGTCTGTCTATTTTTGGACATAAATATGTCTAAAGAAGTGAAGGTCTCAGGCTTCAAGAAGTGTGACTCGTGCTGTCAGAAAATGTCTCTGACAGACGGTCACACTTCATGTGTTTACTGCCTGGGGCCTTTACACCTGCAGGACTCCTGTGCCATTTGTCACTCCTTTAGCCAGAGAGTCCTGCAGGAACGAAGAAACAAACTAATTCTTCGTGGCTTGTTAAAGCCAGAGGGATCTCCGACCAAGGCTGGGTCGGTTAAACCCTCTAAGCCATCTAAGTCCCAGGCTGTAGTTTCCAAGCCTTCGGCTGTGGCTCCGACTCCTTCGGAGTCGAGATCGGCTCCGGCCGGAGCCGATCTTTCCATTTTGGAGGTTGCTGTGTCGGCTCCGACACACAAATACCCATTACTTTGTCGGCTCCGGCCGGAGCCGACATGTCTTTATCCAGTATTGGAGCCGATAAGTCTTCGGCTCCATCTGGAGCCGAGGGGTCGTCGGCTCCGATGGCTCCATCCAGGAAGAGATCTCGGTCTCCTTCCTGGAGTCGATCTGCGTCGACTCCGGGATCTCCTCTTTTGTCGGAGCGGAGCCGATCTTCAAGATCTTCCAGGCTGTCAGACCACGATTTAGAGAGGGTGGTAAGCAGACTGTTGAAGTCACAGGCACTAGCCCAAATGCTCCATAGCCCATCTCAACAGACGTCTGCTATTTCTCATCCCCCTGAACTTCCTCCTCCGACTCTCCTTCAGAGTTTGGAGTAGGAGCTTCTCGGAACAGTGACCGTGGGTGCGCCTGAGCCTATACTTCCCCTTTCGGCTCTGACGTCTTCGGCTCCGATCTCCTCCATGAGACCTTCCTTGGAGGGATCCGGTCATCGAGTCTCCCTTGTCGGCTCCGAGGGGGCGAGTGGCATCGGACCCTTGTCCGACCCTGCTCTCCCTCTTGGAGCTTTGGCATTGGTGAGCTCGGCACTGACATCGGCTTCGGAGCCTTCTCTTTCGGTGGGGCTGGGGATTCCTGTTTCTTCTGGCCTCCCCGGGAGAGGAGCCTTTGAGGTGATGAGGAGTGTCCTAGCCCCTAGGTCAATGGTCTATTCCTTTAGCTCCTCCATCTTCGGTGCCTGTTGATGTCTCTTGCTCCCGGACCCAGAGATCCATCGCCTCAGGTTTCCCCATTGGGAATAACTTCCTCTTCCGAGGTTTCTCCTGATCCTGCAGCAGAACCCCCGCGTAAGAGGACGTGTAAGAGAAAGCACACAGACTCCCCTGAGTCTACTACATCAGATACCGACTTAGATGAGTCGGAGGGTTCCCCACAGTCCCCCTCTGAGGATGTCTCCTTTTCAGACATCCTGGAACTCCTTAAGCAGAGGGGGAACTGGCCTTCCATTGACCCCTCCGAGAATGAGTCGGTATACCTGGAGGCTTTTGGATCTCGACCCTCCACCTCCTGGGTGTCTCCGCCTTTCGACCCACTCATGCAGGTAGTGGCTCGGAAGGCGTGGGCAGCCCCGGATTCTGTGGAACCAGTTCCTAGGAGGCCCTCCATATTCATTACAGCCCCTGCAGACAAACAGTTTCTTTCTAAGGGCGTCCCTGTTGATGCTATGGTGGTGGCGGAGGCCACCAAGAAGGAACTTGCTGATCCTTCTGTGCCTGTCCATCCTCCTAATAAGGATTCTAGGACCATGGATAGGTACGGCAAGCGGATGTTTTCTTCAGCGACCTTTGCTATGCGTTCACTGAACTACCTTTGTCACTTTACCAGACTTCAGAGAGACATTCTCAAGGAACTAGGTGAAGTGGTTCAGGATCCTTCGGCGACTGGGGCTCAGGAAAAGATTGCCTCACAGCTAGGAATCCTCAATTCTTTGACTAACTCCTCCATGCGGCTCATTTCTTATGCAGCCGATGGGGCAAGTTGGGCCGCAGGCACAGGAGTGGCACTTAGGCGTCAGACCTGGATGCGGCTTTGTAATTTTGCAGACCCTTTTAAGGCGTCCTTCACCAGTACCCCCTTTGACGGTTCGGCTTTGTTCGGGCCTCAGGTGAAGGATACATTGACCAGGTGTGAACAAGATGGCAAGACCCTTTCTGCGTGAGTCCATTTCTCCACCCCTTCAAGACCCTATCCAAAGGGTCAGAAGGGAGGAAAATGTGGTTCCATAAATCTCAAGGAGTCACGCCCGGACACACGTGGTCAGTTTACCCCAGAGGCAGAGGGGTAATAATAATAACGCCGTAGGGGCAGAGGGGGTCCGCAGAATCAGGGTAGCAGGGAGACTCTCCCTGATAAACCCTTCCAGCATCCCTGAGGTGTTGCCCGACTGCCCACCCTTGGAGGCAGTCGGGGGAAGATTGTCACTGTACCCAATAGCCTGGCATTCCCTCTCTCAAGACAAATGGGTACAGTTGATCATCTCCGAGGGCTACAATATCCCTTTCGAGAGGTATCCCGTTCCTCATCAATCCCTTCCAGACGTCACACCCGGTCTAAGGGAATTGGCAAAGCAGGAGGTATCAAAGCTCCTAGCAAAAAGAGCCGTCCAAATAGTGCCAGCAGACCAAGTAGGATCCGGCATCTACTCAAGATTCTTTTTGGTCCCCAAAAGGACGGGAGATTGGAGACCAATTTTAGACCTTAGCAAACTAAACAAGTTTGTCAAGAAGGCAAGATTCTGGATGGTCACGCTTCAGTCCATTCTACCCTTTTTGGGCAAGGACAACTGGATGTGCTCAATAGACCTTCAGGATGCGTACTATCATATAAAGATTCACAGGCGCTCCAGAAGGTTTCTCCGCTTTCAGCTGGGGTCCAGTCATTTTCAATTCAGAGCCCTGCCCTTTGGCCTCACTATAGCCCCCAGAGTGTTTACCAAATGTATGGCAGTGGTTACAGCTCATCTGAGACGTCAAGGATTCCAGGTGTTTCCGTATCTAGACGACTGGCTCCTCTCTGCCACCACCAGGCATCAACTTCTCAAGGCCAGAGACTACACTCTGCAAACCTGCAAACAATTGGGGATTTCAGTAAACTTCGAAAAATCTTCTCTGTCGCCTTGCCAATCTATTACCTTTATAGGTGCAGAATTAAACACTGTCAGTATGTCAGCCAGACTCGCAAAACAAAGAATTCTGGACATTCAGAAGTATGTTCGGATCATATTACTCAGCAAGAAGATCAGAGCCAAATTTGTCCTGAAGGTTCTAGGTCTTATGGCTGCGGCCATTGTTCTACTGCCATTAGCCCGCTTCCACATGCGACTTCTGCAGTGGATGTTGTTCGCTCAATGGTAATTCCAGCAGCTCCCCATGAGTCACGAGATTTTTGTCACGCAGTCGTGCAAGAGTCATCTAACCTGGTGGATGTCTTCTCCTCTGCTCCATCAGGGCCGACTGTTTGTTCCCCCACTTCCGGTTGCCACAGTCACTTCGGATGCCTCTCTGATCGGGTGGGGGGGGCATTATCAGGGCAGGATGGTCCATGGGACTTGGCAACCCATAGAATACCATCTGCACATAAATGTCCTAGAGATGAGAGCAGTGCTTTTAACGTTGCAAGCCCTCTGCGACTTTCTTCCCCTGGGGACTATTGCAGTTCAGACGGACAACATGTCTGTAGTCTGGTATATCAACAAGCAGGGCGGGACCAGGTCCTACCCACTGTGTCGAGAAGCTCTCAGACTTTGGCAATGGGCAATCTCCTCTCATCGGTTTCTGATAGCACTTATCCCGGAGATCCAACCTCTTAGCGGACAGACTGAGCAGAGCTATTCACATGCCACACGAGTGGTCTCTCAAGCAATCGGTAGTGGACGAGATTTTTCAGAAGTGGGGCTTCCCTTCCTGCGACCTTTTTGCTACACCCCAAAACAGCAAATGCCCAGACTTCTTCACCCTCTTTCCTCTACCAGGCCGTTCCCCGAGAGACTCTCTAACCCAGGATTGGCCCCGGGGACTTCTGTATGCTTTTCCTCCATTTCCACTGATACCACAAGTTATTCAGAAAGCTACCGTATTGAGAGCCAAGTTGATCCTCATTGCCCCTTACTGGCCTCGACAAATTTGGTTTCCGTCCCTGCGTCGTCATCTCCTGGCCCAGCCTTGGCATCTGGACCCAGTTCCAGATCTTCTGACCCACCAGTCGGGTCATCTGCACCGGGCCATTCATTCTTTCAACCTCACTGCTTGGTTGCTCCACTTCCTTCCTTAGCCAGGCTTCCTATGATCTCTAACCCCGTTAGGAACATCATAGTAGCTTCTCTAAAGTCCTCCACCAGAAAGATTTATGCTAGTAAGTGGAAACGTTTTCTTTCTGGGCAAAGTCTAAACACATAGATCCCTTTACTGCTCCACTGCATTCAGTTTTGGACTTCTTAGCAGAGATTTTTCAATCGGGGTCTTCTTCTTCTTCTACAGTTAAAGTCCAGTTGGCAGCAATCTCTAATTTTCATGTTGGTTTAGCGGATCAAAGCATAATGTCCCACAAGCTTTGCAAAGCCTTTCTGAGAGGTATATTTCTCCTGAAGCCTCCAATCAGAGATCCTCCTCCGCAATGGGATTTGAATTTAATGCTGGCATCCTTGATTCTACCCCCCTTTGAACCGGCTGCTACATGCTCCTTAAAGTTTCTTTCCTGGAAAACAATTTTCTTGGTTGCTGTTACTTCAGCTAGAAGGGTTTCTGAACTTCAGGCCCTCTGTGTCCGTTCCCCTTACTTGATTTTTCACAAAGATAGGGTAGCTTTAAGAACTAATCCATCTTTTTTGTCCAAAATGGCTTCCCAGACGAATCTTAACCAAGCTATTGATTTGCCAGTTTTTTTCCCTAATTATTCAGACAAAGCTGAACAAAAACTTCATTGCTTAGATGTCCATCATCAGCTCAGATATTATTTGGACAGAACTAAACAATTCAGAAAATCTGATCAACTATTCCTTTCTTATGCAGAGAACAGAAAGGGTCTCCCAGTCTCTAAAGTGACCTTATCTAGATGGCTGTCTTCTATCATTTCTTATGTTTATCATCTCAGAGGCAAGCAACTATCCTCAAAACCAAAAGCACATTCTACCAGGAGCCTGTCCACATCCACAGCCTTTCAGGATAGGCTACCTATTGACACCATTTGTGCAGCAGCCACTTGGGCCACTCCTCACACCTTTGTCTCTCATTACAAATTGGACTTGGCCTCCAGGGACAGGGCTAGGTTTGGTTCCACAGTTCTCAAGAGTCTGTTCCATTGAGCCACCCAGGATAGAGGTGCTAGGGACACGGTCCCATCCAGCAAGAATGAAGGCGAGTTTGACAACTTAACATTTAGAAGTTATGTACATAACATAACGTTCCATGTTAGTTGTCTTCTCTGCCTTCTTTCTCTCGTCCCTCCCTCCTTCCCCCTGGCCTGGATTGATCTTGAGGTTGTACCTTCCTTTGTTGGAGGTGTTGTCACTCTTTCTAAGAGTTCCCAGTAGGAAGAGTCATTATTGTTAGTGGCTATTGGCCTAGTTTCTCCTACATTTAGTTTCTTCTTCCTGGGGAAGAAGTGTTTTTAACAGGGTTTTCTTCTAGCTACCAAACGAGATCTGAGGTAGTCACGCCTTGCATCATGGGATATAGGGTTGCCTCGAGCTGGTAAAATGAGTTCTCGAGCTTAGCATACCCCCCATGTCCCAATCAGGCAAAGCTGCAGAAGATGCCTCAGATTTCTTGCAGGGACAGAGCATTATCAATTCTCAGCATTGCCGTTTGGCTTATCTATTGCGCCCAGAGTGTTCACAAAATGCCTGGCATCAGTAGTGGCACACTGCAGACTCCAGGGGATTCAAATATACCCCTACCTGGACGACTGCCTCATACAAGCAGACAACAAGCAAACCTTGATAGCAAACTTGGACTATGTCATTCTTTTACTACAGGCCTTGGGATACACAGTCAACATTCAGAAATCAAGACTTCTGCCATCCCAACAGATTATTTTCCTAGGAGCCAAACTGGACACAAAAACACAGATGGCTTATCTCACAGAGGAAAAACAACAGCAGTTACCAGAGTACTTCAAAGGCCTAGCAAAGCTCTCCCAGCTGACTGCAAGGAAAATCCTGCAGGCCCTGGGGTTCATGGCATCTTGCATTTTTCTGATACCTTTGGCAAGACTTCATATGAGAAAGCTGCAATGGTACTTAAAGTTTATGGTCCCAACACAGCCAAAGCCTAGAGGACGTAATCCCACTCATTCCATGTCTGCAAAGAGAATTTTTGTGGTGGGCTCAAGCAAGTCAGTTAAACAAAGGCATGTCTTTCAACAAACCTCAAGCAGGTCAAATGATTACAACAGACGCCTCAGACCATGGATGGGGGACGCACATGGAGGGCAGATGCATTCAAGGTCAATGGACACCAAGGGAAAGGCATCTGCACATAAACCAAAAAGAGATGTTGGCAGTGATACATGCAATCGAGACTTTCGAAAAATCACTTCAACAAGGACATTTGCTAATAAGGACAGACAACACCACTGTTATGTGGTATATAAACAAGCAGGGAGGCACTCATTCTTATCCCCTCTGCAGACTAACAATGATTCTCTGGGAAAAATCCCAAGTCTGAAGGTACATCTGCAATCCCAGTTTGTGCCAGGCAAGGACAATGTACTGGCGGACAAGCTGAGCAGAAATTTCTTGGATCCACACGAATGGATGCTGCATCCTCACATTTTCTCACAAATAACAAGGACATGGGGAAGACCGGACATAGATCTCTTTGCTTCTCACATGAATCATCACTTGGAAAAGAACTGTACAAGGACCCACCATCCTCTAGCCTGGAAAACGGATGCTCTCTCCTTCAGCTGGAAGTCCCTAACAATTTATGCATTCCCTCCTCTACCACTGCTGACCAAGGTGATACTGAAGATCAAAGCAGAACAACCAACAGACATTTTGATAGCTCCAGACTGGCCAAGGCAGCACTGGTACCCATTGCTGTTGAGCATAACTCGGACCAAACCGTGGCCTCTGCCCCTATGGCCTCTGCTTCTAACACAACACAATTACAGGACGGTTCATCAAAACCTGAAAACATTGCATCTGACAGCCTGGAGGTTACCATAACTCATTCCGATATCCCTCTTTCCAAAAAAGTTCAAGAGATCTTACTGGAAGCACGCAGACCTTCCACCAGAAAAACCTATTCAGCCAAGTGGAAGAGATTCATCATCTGGAATGCTAACAGGGGTCAGGATACAACAGTATTGAGTATACCTCAGATATTGGAATACTTGGCAGAAATGTTTCATACTGGTCTCTCATATTCTTCCATAAAGATTCATGCCTCAGCAATCTCAGCAAAATACAATTGTGATCCACCTGTGTTTTAACATCCTTTGCTAAGATGGTTCCTAAGGGGGATAAAGAATGCCAAACCTCCCAGGAAACCGCCAGTACCTGCATGGGACCTCAACTTCGTCTTGGAAAAACTAACTCTTCCTCCCTTTGAACCAGCAGCAACTTCGGAAATGCAATTTCTCTCATGGAAAACGGTTTTCCTATTGGCAATCACATCAGCAAGAAGAGTCTCGGAGATACAGGCACTCATGGCAGTACCTCCTTTTCTCATTTTTCATCAGGACAGAGTCTCTCTAAGAACCAATCCTTCATTCATGCCAAAAGTAATTTCCAGGGTGTCTCTAAATCAAGCCATTCACCTGCCTTTCTTCCCCAATCCTCAAAACAGGGGGGAAGCACTGCTGCATACTTTGGACATACACAGGCAACTACGCTACTACTTGGACAGAACTAAGGCCACCAGAAAGTCTGACCAACTGCTTGTAGCCTATGCTGCTGGAGTACAAGGAAAAGCAATCTCCAAACAAACAATTTCCAAATGGATTGGACACTGCATCAGATTCTGCTATTCCTTTCATGGAAAAGGTGTGCCAGCCAATATCAGGCCACACTCCACCAGAGCTATAGCCACATCCACAGCTTTCCTAAGAGGAGTGGCTACAAAGGACATTTTAGAGGCTGCTTCATGGAGCTCCGTGCATACATTTACCAAGCACTACAACCTGCCTTTATACTCCAGATCCCGAGCAGGCTTTGCTCTGACAGTCCTGCAGGGCATTTTAGCTACACCATCACTTTCTTAGTTCCAACCACCCCCAGCTTGGCTATGGTATTCAACCCATATGTTATGACTGCAGTTGCATTCTTGAAGGACATAGTACAGTTTTGTACCTACCATAAATGTAGATGTCCGATAGATATGCAACTGCAGTCGATTCTCCCACCCTCCTACCCCTCTGCAACCTTCCTTATGGGTCCACTACCCCTATTCCTATTAGCTGGGGGTATCTCTATGGTGTATCTGTTTATTACTGTTGTGCATGTCTGGAATTCTTTATCCATTCACCAAATTTAGCCTTCCTAGGAGGGCACCTGGCATCTGGGGCAAGAAACACTGAAGAAGATGGCGTCGGCCGATGCCTTTATACTCCAGCCGTTCTGACGTTGGAGAGGAGGCAACACCAGCCGACGCCGGACCCAGACTTTGCAATCCGGCCGACCGAGGGCTGCCTGAGGCAGGACAACCCATATGTTATGACTGCAGTTGCATATCTATCGGACATCTACATTTATGGTAGGTACAAAACTGTACTTTGTATTTTGGCCGGCTCAGATCCAAGACCCTGTGGTGATAAGAATGAAGACATAGGATAATACAGATGCCAAGTTATGATGAGTACATAACTCTTTTTATGTCAGAGCTGTTTTATTAATCTTATGTTGTTTAATTTACACTTTTCGGAAAATACTTCCGTGGGCAAGCAATTCAGAGTGAGAGTACAATATTGTGTGTGACATACTGCTGTGTGCGTCATGCAGACAAGAAAAGGGAGTATGCAAGATCCCTGCATAAGTCCTTGCAGAACACTCTTATGAAGTGTTGTGAATACATTGCTGTCTTACATTGTCATTGTACTTCCTCTGGAGCTGCTTCAGGCATGTGTATCGACATTAAATCTTTTCCAACATACTAAAACTTAACAGTAATATAAATGGGGAATGAAAATAAAGGAATCAGCTTTTGAACTTGAATGAAGTAAATAATCTGGGAACCAGTGAGTGGCCCATCCTTTTTCCAGTCATGCCCATAAGACTTTATGTTTCAGAAATATGTGTAGAGCTGGACCACTGGACTTTCTCCTGTTTATTATAATCAAAACATTTTTACCGTCATTTCCGGATGGGTTGAAACTTTGGCTTTTGCACTGAGCTTTTTTTTTTAATGGTATGATATTCATTTTCTAGAAATGTTTTCAAAAGAATTAATATCACAAAAGGCACCTATTGCTTGGTCCATGCCCTTTGTTTCCCCTCTACATCTGGTTTAGTGTATCCAACAGTTTTGAAGAACTATCTGTGGGTCACGTTGGCAGAAGTACTGTATGTAGCACAATAGATTGAAGTAGCAGTGCCATAAGAGAAAACAACATTGAATGTATGTTGATATCTTAACACATGAGAGATGTAATGGGCATGCTTTTCTCCTTCTCTGCATCCAAGGCTGCCCTGTTCCTCTTGATCACATGATACAGTTGTTTATTCATGTGCCACTGTGCTTCTGTTGTGTCAGGAAGTGGGATTAAAATGTATCAATATTATTGGGGGTGGTCATGTTTGGTGGCATTCATTACTATTGACCTGGCACTTTGAGGTTAAGTTTAGTAGTGGCCACACTTCCAGGAGATTTCTTGCTGTATGACCCACATCCTTTGTGAAAGCAGTTCCATTCTTTGCCACCTATGTCTTCCTATGTCTGTAGAACTTCACATCATCATCTGTCTTTATGATAGTACACCTCACCTTTGTTATTGGTGCTGCTGCTCTTTCATCTCCCTTGTTCTGACCTGTGTCCAATTTCTGTCCGCTTCCTGTGTTAGATTTTAACCTGTAACCTGCCCAACTTTTTTCCTGCTACACTTTCACCCATTTCCTCCTTACCTCCTACTGTATGATTTTTCTGACCTAATCCTCCTTAACTTTACTTATCTCACTGGTGCACTTTGGTTTCCATCTTACCCCTTCCTTTTATACACTTTTCGCTCCTACCATACTCACCTGCATTGCTGATTGTCTCCTGTTCTAGCCCACCTTCAGTTGTTTCTACCTGCTCCCCTCACCCTGCGGGCTCACTCCGCTCCCCTCTCTACCCTCAATTCCCACCCACCCCCAGGGGTCCTTACCTTATAGCTCTCTTGACACACCCCTATCCTACCCTTCCAGTCCTTCTCCTTCCCGCTCTGACTTCCTCCCACCCACACACACACCCCTTCACCACCACACACTCCCACTTTATTTTTTCCTATCCTCCTCTCTAGTTTCTTTCACTTACCCATCCCACTTTAACTTTTATTCCTTTCTCTGTTTACTCCTATCCCCTCTTTGCCTATCCTTTTATTTCCATATTTTTACTCAACAATAGAATACCCCTTTCTACTTCATTCCTCTCATACTTTTTTACATCCATCTCTAATTACTCTTACTCCTCTTACAATGGCTCCCTACCTGCCAACCCAGCTTTTACTCTCATTCCTACTTTTTTCCACCCTATGCTCAGTTTATCTCCTGTCCTTTTATGAGAAATCACTTGATGTCCAACCTTTCCATCCACACAAACACACTACAACATTTCTCATTCCACTTATTTCATATCCATATATTTCTTCTATCCCTAACTATCAACTACCTAAATTCCACAGACTCACACATCTCAACTATGTCTTGCCTTCTGATAACAAAACTAAAATACTAACCCTTCAAAAATTTAACCTCATAATCAAACCTATTAATCCTACCCTTCAAGATGGAGACATCCACCCTAACCCTGGTCCTGCTTTCCCTTCTCCCCTCGTGTCTATACCCAAACCCAATAATACCTTCCTAATAGGACATCTTAATACCCAAAGCTTAAACAACAAAGTACCGTACCTACATGCCCTCCTTCACACACATTCATTTGATATTCTCTGCCTCTCAGAGACCTGGCTAAAACCTATCACTAAAGACATTGAGATTATTCCCCAAGGCTACAATATAGTAAGACTCGACCGTCCCAAACGCAAAGGTGGTGGCGTTGCAATTCTTCTTAAAAATCATCTGAATATCACTACCCTTCCAGCCTCTCCAACTCAAGATAGCAAGATAGAAGCCATCATTACCAAACTCCAACTAAATTCCAAAAAATCCCTTTATATCATCTGTATGTACCTGCCTCCTGGTAACAATATACCTATCCTAGAAAATTATCTTAGTTTGGTATCTGCTACTTATCCACAAGAAACCATCATACTAGGCGACCTGAACATAGACTGGAATAGTATTAATGCTGAAAATCCTTCATCTCATATCAACCTTCATGGTTTTACCCAAACCATTACCACAACTACTAGGCTCAACAAACATAGTAATAGAGAAAGCATTTTAGACTGGATACTTATAAACAGAGTCAAAACTAATTACAAAGTAGGAACCTTGCCGGATGATGACAGTGATCACTCTTTAACTTTCATAACAAGAGAAAAGGCCGATTGTGTAAACCCCCACATTATAAGAAAATTACGCACCATCAAACATTTTAATCTAGACCTGTTTCAGACTGAACTTAGTGCATGTAACTGGAACCCCTTAAAAACACTTCCTCTTGAAAATGCAGTACTATATTTTAACACAATTTTTTTATCCATTCTTGACATACATGCTCCTGAACGTATTATTAGAATGAAATCTAATACAGCCCCTTGGCTCTCCCATGAAACCAAAAAACTTATTCTCACTAGAAATAAAGTCTGGGCCACATGGAGATCCCACAGAAATAACCCTGATCTTCTACACTTCCGACAGCTTAGAAATCTAACTAAAAAGGCAGTAATATCTGACAAAAAAAATTCTACTTCGAACTACAACAAACTCATCTTAATAATTCTAAACTTTTCTGGTCTTCAGTCAATAAACTCCTCTCCCCAGGAACTTCCAAAACACCTTCCCCACTTAATGCAGACCCTGATACCCCACAACAAACTGCAGATGCTTTTAACTCTTTCTTCACTGAAACTATACAAGCTCTAGCTAAACAACTTAATGCCAACAACTTCTGCCCACCAAGTAACCTAACAAACTCCTCCTTTAAATTCTCTCTACAACCTATCTCTACATCTTATATTTACAGACTCCTTCTCAAACTAAAACCGTGTACCCCCTCTGCTGATAAGCTCCCTTCACTTTTTCTTCAAAAGGCTGCCAAGGTCATCGCATATCCTATATCTATTCTCATAAATAGGACAATCAAAGAAGGAACCATCCCAGATATCTGGAAGGTCTCTCATATTATCCCACTTCATAAAGGTGGAAACTCCATTGACTATTCTAACTATAGACCTATTGCTCTCCTCTCACCTTTGGCTAAAATTATGGAGAAATGTATCCACCATCAACTTGTACAATACGTCTCTCTTCACAACATAATAGCAAACTGTCAGCATGGCTTTAGACCGCATCACAGTACTACTACTGCCTTGCTTTCCTTTGTAGACACTATTAATCAGAACCGTAACAACAACTTACTCTCTTCTGCCCTCTTCATTGACCTCTCCAAAGCATTCGATATGGTCAACCACTCTTTATTAATTAATACTCTTGAATCCCTCTCTTTTGATATCCCAGCCATTAAATGGTTTAAATCCTACCTTACAAATAGAAAACAAGCAGTTCTTTGGGATAACCACACTTCTTCTCTTTTGCCCGTTTCTATCGGAGTTCCACAAGGCTCTATCCTTGGCCCACTTCTCTTTTCCCTCTTCATTAATGATCTTCAAACAATAATCCTTCAAGCAACTTGCATTCAATATGCTGATGATTCTACGATCATCTGCTCAGCATCTTCCACCCCAGAACTTATCTCTCTCACCCAAAAAGTGTTTAATACCATAGAAACATGGTTCTCCGGTCGATTCCTCCTACTAATTGCTAAAAAAACTAAACTTCTTCTTTTTACCCCCACTTCCAGGACCTCCCCCTTACATTTCACCATCTCCTCCAACAGTGCCACTGTCATCTCACCCGACACTTCAACTAAATTGTTAGGTATTACCATTGACAATAATCTCTCTTTCAACCAACACATTAACAACTCCATAAAACTAATCAACAGAAAAATAGGATCCTTATATCGAATTAGACCATTTCTTACACCATCTACTAGAACTAGGATTGCTCACTCCCATCTTATTTCTACTCTTCTTTATGCTTCACCCATCTTTACCAACCTCAAAAAAAACAACCTTAACAAACTGGCAACCTGCTACAATAACATTGCCCGCTTCGCTACCGGTAACCCCTACAAAACCCATCACTGTCTTAACTTGAAACTACTAGGCTGGCTAGAGTTTCAGAACTATCTTGCAATCCATCAACTCACTATTGCCCATAAAATACTGTACCAACCAAATAACACCCCTATACTCTCACAACTCATAATCCCTATAACAATCTCAACTCTCTCTGCTCTTCTAGTAAACTCTTGACTAGTTCGATAAAATCAAATAACACTGCTGGTGACTCCCTATTCACCAATTCTGTAGGTACAAAATGGAATTTGTTACCTACTAACATAACAAAGATTACATCATTGCTTCTCTTCAAAAAAAATGTTAAACTGCACTTCCAAAATCACTGGCTTTGTTCCTGTAGTAAACCTGATTAACTTTCCACTAGTACTACCTAACTTTAAAACTATCTCTCTTACTCCTTGTTTGACTCTATTCTCTACTTGGCTTTCTTTTCTCCTCCCACTGCATCCTCCCACTGCTTCTTTACCTGTTAACTGTCTTAACTTGCTCTCTTTTCCACAACTAATCCCTTCCTAATTTTCCCTTATTCTTAGCACTCTACTTTTTCTTACCTCCTATCCTTGTTAACTTTATCTGACAAGTATTTTTTAACTTGTATAATGTTATTTCGGACTGTAATTGTGTGTGGTAGTAATTAACTCATGTAGTAGTAATTTAAATTGAAGAGTTTGCTTGTTTTTTTGTTTTTTTACAAACTTTTTTACTAATTCTCTTATTTTTTGTATGCTGGTTTTTCTGTATGTATTTTACTTCTGTGGAGCTTTTCTCCCCGGGCCGCTACTGAAAATGGAAATATCTCCAGCTAGACTAGCCCGGTCAGCAAATGTAAAATAAAATAAAATAAATAAAAATAAAATTTTGTAATATGCTGTTGCCATGTTGTGCTTCAAATTTCCAGTGTGCTACTAATTAAATAGCCAGAATTCCAGGTTTGTATGCTGGGTAAGGGCCATGTGTTACAAATATGAAATATCACTTGCAGTCCTGGGTGATTCATGAATGTTGCAAATCTTATATTGATTATTTTTTAGTCGTTTAGCTATGTCATGCTTTCCTCGGTTTAAAACTTTTGTACTCTTAGTTGAAGGAGTTCCCTGCAGTAAGGGTATAGTTGGACACTTCAACAGGTGCTCTGTTAATAGATTATCTGATTTTTTTGAGCTCCCATGGCTGGAGCCTACTTTGAAACCTTATCCAGAAGATTTCTATGCTGAGGATAAAACAACATGCTGATTTTCAAAATCCCCATTTCTTGATCCCATTTAATCATAAAAAAACATTTATAAGAAAGCAAAATATGAACAAAGATAGGTTCATAGCTTAACTTGCCTTGCGTATGACATACTGGCCTTCAAGTAGCTTGATTGATATAACCTCTCGTTGATATTTTCTACTTCCTTTATGTGTATCATGATTATTTTTGATGGAAGTTAATAACATACTTTTTCTAATTATCCCATAATCTTGGAAGGGAAAGCATTGCGTAATACATCAGTCATTTTGTTTTCAGTTCTGCTGTTGATACCTATATTTAGTTATAGGTTTCTTTATGTATTGTTCGTTCCCCCTGCATTTCATTCCAGGGATAGATTTACAAGTAAGACCAGATCAGGCATTGCTTTATAGACCAGCCAGAGGCTACCTCCTAGTTGCCTACTAGAAACAGAAGATAATGACTGCTTCTGAAGACTTTCTACATAGTTAGTTTTTCAAGCTTGTTACCTTTGTAGTTGGGAATCTTACCTTTTTTGTTCTTTGAGATGGGTTGTTTGAAGGCTGCAAAATGTAGCACTGTTATGCAATAATGAAAATAATCTGTGAGGTATAAAGTGGTGCACTGATCTCCCCAGAGTTTGGAATTAGATGGGCTACAGAACATGATTTTCAGGCTTTACTAGATTCACAGCAGTCAAATTTTTAATTTTGATCAGAGGACAAAAATAAGAACTAGGATTCCGGAACATTTGAGGGACATCCGCAGTGTGGAACCTATGAGACCAATAACTGGTCACTTTTCGTTATGTCATCAAAGTGATGGGGATCTATTACAATTTTATATGGTGTATAAACTAAATAGGCATGGGTTGTTTACATCAGAAGGAAGGTAGAGTCATTTATAAATATAATACTTTGTGGCTGTTTGGATTCGACTGAAAGTACAGAAAGTACAATGTTTAATATAAGGTATTTATATTTATTCATGTATATTATAATTGTGTATGTTATTTATTTATTTACATGTTTATTAAGGTTT